>NW_007728780.1:251284-254516 GCF_000696425.1 Galeopterus variegatus | reverse complement strand
ATGAGTTGAATTTCAGTTCACTGTAATAAAGAACGTTCTGCTGCTTGGAACCAATATAAAAATGGAACGAACACTTTGAACAAGTGAACACCTTGGAATGCAGGTCGCGGTCGTCCATTCCAAGCTTTGCTCATTTATGACCCATGAGCATGACTGAGACATTTAAACCTTGTCTGACTATTAATCTCAGAGCAGAGTTGAAGATTGCAAATTATTGCTAATTTAAGCCATCGTCACTACCGGTGGGCCTGACCTAGTTTGTCTAATGGAAAACTTTTGAATTAGATAATTCTCAAGCAAGAGATAGGCTTGTTTCCTTTATAGATAGCTATGTTCATTTACATATGGATAATTTTACTTATAATATTGACAGCAAAGATGAACAAAAGTTTTATTTTTGTAAAAAACAAACATTTCATTCAGAGTTTGTGAGAATTTTGTGAGACCTAAAGTTTATTTATAATCTCTCTATAAAATTTTTTATAAAGAATATAAGAAATAAGATTATATAAGAAAGATTAATAAGAAATATAAGAAAATAAGATTATATAAGAAATGTAACCTTCCAGTAGAAAGGAGAGTCCTTTAAAAAACAAGAAGTGTTAGTCACATATAAACAATTTACTTCCTAATCACTGATAATTCTTATCTTTTTAAATGGTAACCTTAACACCACAAGTTACTCTAACTTAATAATAAGCTGTTTTAAGCTACCATTACTTTAAGTTTAGCTGTGTAAAGAATAAAGCACTGTTACATTAAAACATTTAAAATTAAGTGGTAATTTAACTAAATGCTTAGATCAGAATCACAGTTTCAGGAGACTACTTTGTCTCCTGGCTACTCAGTGCAAAAATGTCCCATGATTATTTGCTGTGGCATAAATGGGTCCTAAGAAAATGGCAGTGAGACTGTTCTAGGAGGACAAGGACATTTGAAATGATTTTTCAAAGCAAATGAACAAAATAATGTTTAAAGCATATTTTCTTTTTGCTCTAAGTTTTCCCAAGCCAGTTTTAGGCACTCAAATCCTATTCGGTCATTTATCTAGACACAGATTATTTAATAATACTCAGAACAAGTAAGGGGAATGCTCTAAAGTCTGAAAGGGGCAGAAGGGGAGGACCTCCAGAGCATACCTTCAGGAGATAAGCTAGAGTTTGAACTCTGGCATTTCTATATGCCTTAATTTTATAGGCTGGAACCCACTAGTCAGTTCTTAATGAGCCATGATGTCTAATGAAACGTAGAATACACTTCAGGTAAACCATTGTGAATTTAAGTGTCAACTGTATGCCCAGTGACTGATTAGAGTCCACAACCATCTCCTGAAACAATATCAGCATCTGTGTCATTTGAAAATGACCTACAATGACTCTTATCAGTTTGCAAGTTAACTAAGGTGTCCCGTCTCAGGTGAGTGGCACACATGGCAGCCTCATGTCAGTCTTCACAGACTTGTAGAAGGGCCTCAGATGCCCTCATGTAGAGGGTTTGCATGATTAGCTAAATTCTACCCTGGAGCTTCAAGCATTCCCATGAGAGTTTACTTGGACTGAGGATAGTTCTGGATCACAGACAAGAGCCACAGGATAATAAATTTAGTTAAATGCCTCTCAACTCCCTCCCTAGTAGCTAAATGCAACCCACAGATGAAGACCCTCTCATCTTCCCAAATCCCATTGCCACTTACTGAATTTCCCTTAAGCTCCTTCTATAAAATATAACTTCGAACATCACACAATTTAGCTTTCAGAAATCATGTTTAACTAAGCACATTCCATCTTTCTCTGTGTTCATTGCCATTTACATCTTAAGTTTCACCATTAGTTAGTTTCTAACTAGCCTGAGTTGAAGAAAATAATACCTAGTTTTCAAAAGTTCTTTAGAAAACAAAACTACCAAAAAACCCTGAAAAACAAAATGCAAGTTTCTAATTTCCTGTTAAGGAACATTTTCATGAAACTTACTTGAAATCGGTAAAAGGTGCCATCGTCCTTGAGCGTGAGGACATGATCTGAGATGGGAAAGAAGTAGCCATGGGCGGCCATCAGCGTCCCCAGATGGAGAGCCTCCACTGTGTGATGAAAACAAACACACAAGAGAACATAAAAGAGCTTTTTACACTTATTGATTCACAGGAGTGTAACACTGTGTAGTTTCCTTTGAGCACACTCTTGGCATCCTGCAAACCTGGCTTTCTACCATTTGTGTTTTTCAGTTCTTTCCCACAAAGTTCTAAGATGGATCTGTTGGTGACTGCAGTGACCAGCCACATCCCATGACCGTCACTGTGAGAAGATAAAGTCACGGAACTATGAAATCAGAAGCTCTCCTGAATCTTCTGAAGCTGGCTCCCTCATTTCACAGAGGGGACATCTATTTGCCCTGTGTTAACGTTCTTCTACAAACAATTCCATTTGGCATTTGCATAGGACTTTGAACTTCTAAAAGTTTTCACTTGCATCACCCCCTTCTGCATAATACATAATTTTTCTAATAACGAATATCAGTAATTTTTCTAATGAGATGGACCATCATTACGTGATGTTAGCAGGGAATGTTAAGGCATCTGGTACTATTTATGCTGTACTATCGAGTCCACGGTCCTGTGATTCTCAAGACTATTCTAGTTCTTACTCTTCTTTACAGTATCTTAGACATGGGCTAGGAAAATGTTTATTTGACAATTAAATCACTGTAGTCCGAAGGTAATGCTGCACTACCCACATGCTTTCTATAGCAGTGGACAATTTCTTCTAACAAATGGGTTAATAAATTAAAAAAATATATTAGCATATCAATTATTACTAATCACAATTATTCATTATGTCCCTTACCCAACCGATCACTCCACAACTCCCCTTAGATCAATAATTACCACATTTGAGCAAGGACAATACTAAGTTTGCTAACGTGAAGTCTAGAAAACATGAAACCATGCGGAGAGTTTTCTAGCCCAACATAAAAACATATCTGTAAGAGAAAACTCCAAATTAGTGAGATTTATTTATCTGTTCGTGTATCTTTATACATAATTCATTTATAGATTTATTTCTATTTCTTAGAAAAGTAGCTAAAAATGGTTCTTTGACTCTTGGATTCTTACGGCAGTTCTGGGACTATGTGGATCTATCTATATCTCCAGCCATCTATCAAGGAAAGCTTTTCGTTTTTTTTTTTTCCTTTTTGTCTTTTTTCGTGACCGGCAACGGATCGCAACCCTCAGTGT
>NW_007728780.1:248300-250515 GCF_000696425.1 Galeopterus variegatus | reverse complement strand
CCTCCCTCCTCTCCCCCATGCTTATACTGGGGGAGAGGAGGGAGGGGAGTCAATAATACACCAATTACACCAATGCTATTGGTGTAATAATATATTAATTGCTAAATTTTTATCTGTCATGGGGTACTATGGTGACCCCTGTAATTGTTACATAGCACCTTGCAAACATTTTAATTGATAACTTCTTCCACATCCAGCCTCTCCCTGTGTTATTCTTGCTGATAATAAAAAACAGGTGCCAATCATCCTCTTGGCCACGTGTCTGGAAGACTTACCAAGTGCTCCAGTCATCTACAAACTCCCAATCAAAGTCTCTCTCTGCATAGAACGTTGTTTTCCTACAAAGGATAATTTTTTTCATCCAGTATATATATATTATTTTCACATCCTTTCAGTTCAAAGTCAAGGCCTTCTCAAAGCATGTGTTGCTTACAGCAACATACCTACATATTCTTGTTAAAACTCTGGAGCTAGTGTGATGTTGTGGGAAGAAAAAAAAAATTGGAGACACCCACCATCTTTTGTCACTTAAAATTCTCCATGTCTCCCCCAGGTATGAATAAAGGTAATAAACCCACCATGCAAGGTTGGTGTGAGAATTACATAAGAATATATGTCAAGATGTTGGAGTAGTACCTCGTGCACAGTAGGTACTCAACGTGTGATAACTATGGTGCTTCATTATTTACACAATGAATGATTTTTACTTTTCTCTGGTGTACTTTCAGGTAATCCACTTCCATGGATTTGCTGAGTGAGAGAACCTGACAGTCCTAAATAGCCATTTTTCTCTCCTTTGTGGGGGAGGGATTGTCTGCAAAATTAAATTTAAGAGGATCTCTGAGGATACCTGGGCGATAACAATGAGCAGGTGTTTGCAGCCTTGATCCAATTCTGAGTCCCTGGATGCCCCTGCCAGGGAGCATCAGGCAGAACATCACACAGCTTCTGTGGGAGGATTTCAGAGTCAGATGGCCCACCTGTCTCCTTACAGCTATCTTGATTCATTTTAGTCCCAGCAGTCTGTGGCCTGGGAAGACAGTATTAACTCACTTTCCAGAAAGAGAAATTAATTTGGCATATGAAGAAGTTTGCAGAGTACAGGAATGAGAAAGGGAAACTGAGATGCTCAGAACCATAGATAGTAAAGAGCTTCTGAACTCTAAGCATAGGAAAGAGTGTGATTCAAATAAAGCAAAAAAACAAAAAAAACAAAAACAAACAAACAAAAAATACAACTCAGCAGAAAGTGGCAATGAGGATTATAAAAATGTAGTGAAAGTCAATATAGCAAGGCTGCAAAAATAAATCAGAAGAGAATAAGCCTAAGAATGTTCTTGGTTCCCTAAATCTCACCAGACACTAACTGTTTGACAGATCGTACACTTCTAGAGGGCAAGGTTTATGTTTCCGGTTCTTCTTCGTGTAGTACTACCATAATTAAGCCTTAATAAATGCTTGCCGATGACAATGACAGAGTGAATTAGCTACTCATCTCTACCTCCTTTTTTCTGAGACACAGTGCTCTATTTTTATTTAATTTGATTATATACATTCTTATTTTACTACTCCTCCAAAAAGATACTCTTACTTGATAATTTTGTAATTAAGAAAAAGTTTGTTTTGGTAATTGTATCATGACATAAATTCAGTAGAAATATGTTGGTGGGGATATTGACAAGATCAAAATTTAGTTTCTACGTGAGTCACACATATTTCATATGTCAAGATCAAATGAAACTATTTCACTGGATATTTAAGAGGACCGACCTTCTAACAATGCCTTTAAAATGATTTTGAGATCTTTGATCAAATAGTACCCTAGAGAGATTGAGATTACAGATTTTACATGCTCCTTTACAGGATCTCCAGAAAACATGGTGCTAGGGCAGGATAAATGATTAGGTGAAAAATCATGAAGTTGGGGTGTATGCTCTGCTTCATTTATGACTGTAAGTTTGGCCCTTCGCTTGTCAATAGCAAAAGTAGCTCATTTCTCTCTAAAATGCTATTGGTGTAATAGGAATTAAGAATAATCACTGTGAGGTATTAATACAACATAAAATATGATCTGAATTTATTTGAAGATGCTAATTAAAATAAAAAATGACCTTCTAATTAAAAATAAACCAAAAATGAGGACATCTGTAAGGTATGAGATATGTGAATATGTGATAGGGCATGAAAAATAAAAATTTTATCCCAACAACAACAA
>NW_007728780.1:244832-247106 GCF_000696425.1 Galeopterus variegatus | reverse complement strand
CAACAACAACAAAAACAACAAAAGTAGCTACTGATTAAATATTTGCTTAATGAATGAAGAAGCATATTTATGAATAAATGACACATTAAGAATATGAAAAACAGCACTGCATGGAAAAATATCAAAGTATTTATTTAGTGTTGTGATGATGAGCAGTTTGTTCAGTTCTTCCAAGACAATGTAGATGCACATATTCTCTTTCCAAATTTCTTCTATAAGCATTTGACGTGCAGCTGTTGTAGCTGTTTGGCTGTGGGCAAAGATAATAGCGATATGAAGAGCCTGAATGCCAGTAAGTGATCTAGAAAGGGACCTTAGCCAGAGAATGGCCATCTTGGGGGTAACTAGGACCAAGCAGAAAATTTCAGTTAGCCATCAACTTGGGAACTGATAATCATCAATTTCTGAGGTTAGTAGAGGAAAAAGGATCCTCTCAAAATTTATTTCTGTTTATCGCCCATTACACCCTTTTATGTTNGGGACCCTGACATCTGACTCAGATGCTCTGCTAATCCCATGACCAACCTCCCCTTTTTCCTACAAGACAAAACCCTTTCCTCACCTTCTCATCACCTCTTCCCCTTTATAAGCCTCAGAACAGGCAGCAGAAGGTGGGGTGATTTTAGCCTGTTCAACCCCCAGATGCCAGTTATCTGAATAAACCTTCCAATCCTTGCACCAACTTTTGGACTTTTGAGCCCTTTGTTTAGTGCAAGAGGGCAGGCCGAGCCTGGCTGACAGTCGCAATCTCAGGGGTAGTGTTCTCCAGGTTGACTTGTTTATTGTCAGTGATCAGCACGGAGCTACACTTTCCTGGGGTCACACTGCTCCTAAATCCCAGCACCACCTTAATCTAATAAGAATTTGGAAACCACCGACAGTCCTGGAACAAAGTGCTGAAAGAATTTAATGAGTAATCCATCAAGATCGCTTTCCCAATAATGGCACAGCAGATGGCTTAGCAACGTTATGCTTCTCGGCAAAATAATTGCTAATTAATCTTCTTGTACATGTGTTATTTGCTTCACCCACGTGGCTAAAGTTCAACGACAAACCTCCCAAAAAATTCCAGTTTATTTTTTGTTTGGATATTCAAGCCATGAGCAAACTGAAAAATAAAAATCCATCTCCAAACAACAGTTTCTGTGTGAACAGCCTAACTTGGCTTTGTTAAGGGTGATGTATTTGTAGCATTCCTTCATTCCAAACCCTGAAGCAACAGAATTAACAACATCCTTGTAAAGTGAAGGGAATTCTACATAGCATAATTTGCTTTTCACCACGACTGCTTCAAAAAGCTAACGGGATGAAAAACATATTGTAAAAGAGGTTTGAGTTCTTCAGTGTAAATTGTTCTGTATTTACAAAGTAATTTTAAAACTCATGAATATTTTCCTTATCTAGAGGCTCAACTCCTAACAGCGTTGGCCCCTCCCCAATACAGCCCACAATTTAGATATGACAGAAAAATGCCTCTGAGTTAAAACAAAACAATAACCAAAAAACATCTCACTAAATCCTATAGTTCTATTGTTGTCATATTGCTATTTACTTTTATTTTATGTGCATGTACTTAAAAATGCGATTGTTTCGGGGCCAGCCCGGTGGCGCACTGCGCTAGTGCGCCGCTTGGGAAGCGCGGCGGCACTCCCGCCGAGGGNCACGGAAAAAAGACAAAAAAAAAAAAAAAAATTCGATTGTTTCATTACCAACACACAGCATCAATATGATTTCTCTCCATTAGCATGGGGAGAGATATTTTAGAAAGAAGACTAAATAGAAAAAAAAGACAGCTGATGATATGCTGTCAAGGAAATAGAAATTCTAAAAAGTAGACATAGGTAAGTTGGTTCATAGTCAAATAACAGTTATTCATCAGGACAATTCTGAGTCATAAAGGAAAGATTTTGCTGAACTCACTATGCTTTGTTTAAGAAGACACAGAGACGGTCCTTTTAGAAATCCTTCAAAATATTATACTTTTTTTTTTTTAGAATTGGCATTTGATTAGTCATGTGGAAAAGTCACATATGGACCCCATTTTATTCTCCAAAAACATCAAATAAAAATGGACTCTTACCATATTTAGAAATTTCTGAAGTCTATTTTTTCAATAGTAGGAGTTAGTGAAAAAGTATGTGCACTTTCACCTTTTTTAAAAAAAATCATTTCCACATAGAAAAATCAAGTGCTACCTCCTTTTTAGCAATCATGAAAAAAGATGCAGAAGTGAATACTGAATATAGTATAAGGTGATACAGAATAGACAAGGTC
>NW_007728780.1:241859-243712 GCF_000696425.1 Galeopterus variegatus | reverse complement strand
ATTTTTTCAATAGTAGGAGTTAGTGAAAAAGTATGTGCACTTTCACCTTTTTTAAAAAAAATCATTTCCACATAGAAAAATCAAGTGCTACCTCCTTTTTAGCAATCATGAAAAAAGATGCAGAAGTGAATACTGAATATAGTATAAGGTGATACAGAATAGACAAGGTCGAACAGATTCTATTTGGGAGAAGTAAAAATAAATCATAATTTCAATCAACATCAAGCAACACACTAGGTCATTAATGTCATTAAATACTATTTGCAAACAAGCAAAGGAGCAGAGTGTGGAGGTTAGCTAGCAGCTGCCTGGGTTCAACTCCCGGAGCCCTCATTTGATAGCTGTGTGACTTTTCCAAGAGACTTACATTCTCCAGGCCTCAGTATGCTCATCTGTAAGGCGAAGTTAATAAAACCCGTACATCAAAGGCTCCTTGTGAGGATCCGTTGAGATAATATGTGCAATTCACTTAAAACAAGGTTGCCACATAAAAGTGCTCCAAAGATGTGAGTTACTGTTAGTTGATAATTAAGAAACACACCCAGTAGCACTTAATCTAGTGTAAAAGGCAAGGGGGAAACTAGTCAGTAGTGCTGAGCATGTTCTCAGGCATGTTAATCACTTCCAATCAACTCTATTTAAAATCTCCCTGCTGATTAAACTAGGATCTTTTGTGTGCCATAATGAATCTGTTCTGGAAGATACCTACATTTTTTCCTAGACAGCAAAGAAGACAAACACAATTTTCAAGAAGGGTATCATGATTACAGCAAAAGATTTCTCAAGGCAATATATTCTGCACACTGGGTTGACAAACCGAAACATGAATGCTAGATGCCAATAGGAATCCCCGTCCCCCAACCTCCCATTCAGGAGAGGGCTGGGCAGGGCTGATATGAGGACGCAGGGAACCTGGCAGTGTGGAGGCATAGCAGGCACAGAGAGAACACAGGGGCAGCGGTCACAATGGGCGTAAATTCTTAGGGAAGCAGAACATTTACCCAGGACTGTAAAAAAACAAAAAAAAACAATTGGCTCTGAGAGCAACAGAAGATCATAAACCGATGGTCCTTGCTGCACATACCGTCTAGAACAGTCTGGAAGCCTAATGGCAGCAGTTATCACCTCAGGAAATGTGCTTTTAAATCTGTATTTTGCAAAAATAAATGCTTCAACTGGGTGAAGAGTGTGGTACATCAGGACCGATGTCTGCAGCTGTTTAAATAAATAATCTTCACAGCACAATGTCCTTTTGCAAAAAAAAAAATATCCAAGTTTGCATAAGCACATGTAATTATCAGTTTTTCTTTTTTATTTCTGTGTCTATATGTTGACAGATGTGTGTTTTAGAAAC
This sequence comes from Galeopterus variegatus, assembly GCF_000696425.1. Taxonomy (NCBI): domain Eukaryota; kingdom Metazoa; phylum Chordata; class Mammalia; order Dermoptera; family Cynocephalidae; genus Galeopterus; species Galeopterus variegatus. The sequence goes on along the minus strand of NW_007728780.1, from coordinate 242,358 downwards.
TAAAATAAGCAAGAAACACCTGGATTCTAGTACATCTATTCCATGGACCTAATTGATAGAGACTATCCTTATCAAAGTTAGTTCGGAAACTAGAGGGGGTGATTTATTAAATACGGTGTATTAATTTTTTTTTTTTGGTTTACTGTTTTAAAACTAGTACAAGCTACTATCGACAATTTGCTTTTAATTTTAATTACCACAATTAAAATGATGACTGTTGCATGACAATACTAATAAGTCAGGTTCAGATTCCATATGAAGAAAAATGAATGAGAATGAATTAACACTCCCTCCAAAAAATTTTCCCTATTTTTGTGCAATAACCCAGAATTTAAACACCAGATGTTTTTAAAGAATTAAAATCAGTTAGTCTCTAAATTACATGGTTTCATAAGATTCTTTTAATAAAGACTGTGGAGTAGACAGCCCTATTTCCAGAATTCCAATAAAGAAACTCTAGATGTTCTAGTGGATTGTAGTGATAAGAAATGACTTGACT
>NW_007728780.1:237173-241596 GCF_000696425.1 Galeopterus variegatus | reverse complement strand
CCTCCAAAAAATTTTCCCTATTTTTGTGCAATAACCCAGAATTTAAACACCAGATGTTTTTTAAAGAATTAAAATCAGTTAGTCTCTAAATTACATGGTTTCATAAGATTCTTTTAATAAAGACTGTGGAGTAGACAGCCCTATTTCCATAATTCCAATAAAGAAACTCTAGATGTTCTAGTGGATTGTAGTGATAAGAAATGACTTGACTCTCAGCGGGTTCATGGTCTTTGTGAATAACACGGACATACTTCCCCTGGTGGTTATGAGCCTGGCCTTTGAGCCAGACTATCTGGCCCTGCTGCATATTTGCAATCCTCTAGTTTTGTATATTCAGGTTTTTAACATTTTTATTATTTGATAACCATTCTTATAAAAGTGACAAACATTTTCATAGCACATATCTTCATATTGACTTCTCATCTAAATTCCCATATTTCCAACAGCCTATGTGACATCTCCACTTGAATACTGAATAAGCATTTCAACTTCATGTCAACACTGAATTGATGACTTTCATCTCAAACCCACTCTTCTTGCAGCCTTTCCCACCTCAGTTAATTTCAGTGACGTTCATTCCATTGCTCAGACCAAAAAGTTTGGATTGTCTTTGATGTCTGTCTTTTTCCCATTTATGACATCCAATCCAGGAGCACATTCTGGTGACCCTACCTTGTAGACTGTACCCAGATCTGCCCACTTCTCAGTCATCCCTTTCCCTCCCCCACCACCCCAGTCCAACCTGTATCATCTTGTGGCTGAATCACTGCAACAAAATGCAAACTAGCTTTCACTCATGTCCTGCCCTTTGCCACTGTGATTATTCTTAAATGTAAATCAGGTCATGTCACTTATCAAAACCCTCCAATAATTTTCCATACTTCTCAGTACACAGGTCAAAGGCTTTGGGTCTTATAAGATTCTGTGTGATCGGGCCACGACTTCCTACTCTTTCTCTTCCATCACCCTCCTCTGCACATATCTTGCTTTAGCACACAGACCTTCTATTGTTCCTCAAACAGACCAAACATGCATGCCCAAGGCTCTGCACCTGCTGTCCTCTCTGCCTGGAATGCCCACCCCATGTTCTCCATTCAGTTGGACTCTGGTCAAAGCAACCACACCAGGGATCCCATTCCTGACTACACCACACAAAAGAGAATTCACAGTCTACATACCTTTACTTTTCTGTGATTCTCTCCATAGCACTCATCACCACTTACCTACTTGTTATTTATTATTTATCTTCTCCAACGAATATTTTAAACTCTATTGAGTAGGGACATTTTTGTTTGGTTGTTTGGTTGATTTTTTGTTTGTTTGTTTGCTCAATCTGTTCTCTTATTAGTGCCAGGTTTTGAAATATTGCAGCAATTAAAAAATATGTTAACAAAAATGGATAAATACTTTTTACATTATTTCATAGAATAAGTTCTTAGAAATAAAACAATGGTGTCAAAAGTTGCACGTATTTTTAAAGTGTTGCTATGTATTGCAAAACTAATTTCTAGGAATGTGTATAATTTAAATTCTCACCGTTATGGTATAAATGTGTTGGCATCTCTGTAAACTTGTGACTACCTGGTATTATCATTTGTTTTCTCATTCTTCCTTTGCTGGGGAAAAAAATTGGTATCTTGCTTTAATTTGAATTAATTAGAGATGTGTTATATTATACTGAATTTTAGCTGAAATGCATAGTCTTGTTTTTACATAGTATGAGTGAAAGAAAATGACATACAGAGTCGACAGGGAGGGTTTCAAGAATGTGTGGGTTATAGTGACAACTACTAGGTAGCCACCAGAAGGCTCCCAAGGCAGGGCAGTGGGGGGCTGAGGACCTCAGACATGCCCCCGAAGTCCTCATCCAGCCCAGCAATGACCAGCAGGCCACCAGAAGCACCCTAGTCACCCCTGCTGGAATGAGGGGAGTGCCATGGGCCTTGACTATGCCCCACTCCCCCCTTCCTCCCTCTCCCACCCTATCACCCCCCCCTCCCAACTGCTCCACAACAACATCTTAGAATGTACAAAAAAAAAAAAAAAGAATGTGTGGGTTAGATCAGGTGAGAAAGAATTTTAGACAGGAGGTCAAGAGTGACATCCTTCGATTTCTCTCCAGCTCTCTTAAAAAATGCTCTCCATTTTAATTTTTCTTACCTATCATCCTTGATTTGTTTCCTAGGCTTATCTTTTGAAATTAGTTAATATAAAATATATTCCCATCTTATTACCCTGAGTTCTTTGCTCCATTATTGATCCATAGCAGGTTTTATTAATTTATTCTACAAGTCCTCCTTTCTTCATTTATCCTTCCATCCATCCATCCATCATTCATCCATCTATCCCTCCATCCCTCCATCCCTCCATCCATCCATCCATCCATCCATCCCCTCCATCCCTCCATCCATCCATCGATCCATCCATCCATCCATCCATTTTGCTATGTATCTAATAGACAATCATTCACTATCTGCTTGGCTTTAGGTACTTAACTATGTGCCATGGATATAAAAGTGAAAATGACACTCTCTCTGCAGCTATCCTCAAGAGACTCACAATGTAGTGTAATATCCTATTGTTTAAAAAAGCAAATAATGACTTCTGGTTTCAACAAAGACATTTAAAGAGCTTAGAAGCTGTCACTCCCATCCTTACAACAAGAGAAAACCAAACAAACTGAAAATCAACTACTTTTCCTGGACCAATCAGAGAATTGAGGTTTTAGGACAAACCTCCACCCCCAAATCTGTAGAGACGTGCTCATGCGGAGACATAACCAAGATCTACTTACTGGTAGGAACACTAAAATAGCTATTTTAGCAAAGAACTTGAGGGTGAACGTGGACAACCTTAAGAGTGAATAACTCTAGGACTAAGAGTCTTAGTGGGGGCCACATGCTTTCATGGGCTATGCTTCAGAAATCCTACCAGATTCTCATGGTGAAGATCCAAGAAAGACTCCTCATGGCTCTGGAAAGAGGAGTGCAAAAAAAAATCATTGTGATCTATGTGTGCAGCCTCCTCCATAACAAAGGTCCATACTCCAGGGGAAAAGACATTGCCAGACTTTATCCCCACTAGGGGAAGGGCATTTCTTGCACTACAGTACCTCTAGACTTCCTGTCTCACCTAAGTGAGAGAAAAAGAAAAACAAAACAAAGCAGGTGACAGGGCATGACTTCAACAAAACAGTTTGTTAAAACTACAGCTAGGGAAGGAAGGTTGTGATGAGACAGGAGAACACTTGTGAAGGTCACAGCTCCAAAAGACAGGCCTACTAAAACACCAAAATTCAAGATTATAGAAGTCTTCCACTTTCCAGCACATCACCACCACAGTCTCGAGTATAGTAACAATAGATTACAGCTGAGAGAGCTGTAAGACACAGACACTCTCTGAGGTGGAATACTTAGAGAAGCCCAAAGTCAAGAGGGAGGATAAAAACAAAAGTGCTAGAGGAATTTGAAGGTTCTCTCATCAATAACTACAGCAAACATGAAACACAACCCAACTACTAACCAGATCACCATAAATCAGTACACTAAAGGCCTGAGTTCCTATTACCTGATACAAGATGTCCAGCTTCCAATAAAAAATTACAAGGCATGCAAAAAAGCAAAAACAAACAAACAAGAAAAAAGCATAGTTTGAGTAGATAAAACAATCATCATAACCAAACCCAGATATGACACAGAAGGTGGAATTATCAGACAGGGAATTTAAAATATCTATGATTAGTATGTTAAGGACTCTAATGGAAAACACACAAGAACAGATGAATAATGTAAGCAGAGAGATTCTAGGAAAGAATAAAAAGAAAATGCTAAGAATAAAAAGCACTGTAATAGAAACAAAAAAAACCACCTCACTGGGCTCATTAGGAGGCTGCACGAGGCTGAGAAAAGAATTAGTAAACTTGAAAATTAGTGTCTTGATTGAATGTCCCCCCCAAACTTAATCCCCACAGTAACTGCTGAGGGTGGGAAATGCTATTATGGTAATTGAAAGGTCGAACCTTGAAGAGGTGATTAGATTGTGAGGACTGTGCCATAGTGAGTGGGTTGATCCATGCTTGGAATAATGGGAGTGGTCCTAGTAGCTTTAAAAAGGGAGTGAATGAGGTACTATCTCTACTCTACCCTTGTGCCATTTGAGACCCCTGCATCACTGTCACCACTAAGTCCTTCACCAGATGTGTACCCTGGACTTTGGACTTCTCAGCCCCCAAAACTGTAGGCAATAAATATTTTTCCTTTATAATTTTCCTAGTTCCAGGTATTTCTGTTATTAGTAACAGAAACAGACTAATATAATTAGTAAATAGAAACCTCCCAAAATGAAATTCAAAGAAAAAAAAATAATAATGAGGGAAAACAAAAAGAACAAAACAGAGCATCCAAGAACTGTGCGACAATATCAA
>NW_007728780.1:230828-236841 GCF_000696425.1 Galeopterus variegatus | reverse complement strand
AAACTGTAGGCAATAAATATTTTTCCTTTATAATTTTCCTAGTTCCAGGTATTTCTGTTATAAGTAACAGAAACAGACTAATACAATTAGTAAATAGAAACCTCCCAAACTGAAATTCAAAGAAAAAAAATAATGAGGGAAAACAAAAAGAACAAAACAGAGCATCCAAGAACTGTGCGACAATATCAAAAGGTATAGCATAACATTACTAGAATATCAGGAGGGGAAGAAAGAGAGTACAACAGAGCAAATATTCAAATAACAACAGCTGAGAACTTTCCAAAATTAATGATAAACACCAAATCACAGATCAAAGAAGCTCAGAGAACACCAAGAAGGCTAAATACCAAAAAACCTAAACCTGCACATATTATCTTCAAACTGCATAAAACCTAAGAAAAAGTGAAAAATCTTGCAAAATGCCAGGAAATAAACCTTACCAATGTAGAAACAAGCATATGAATAACTGCAGGCTTCTCATCAGAACCACACAGGCAAGGAAATAATGCAGTGAAATATTTCAAGTGTTAAAAGGAAAAACCCACCCACCTGCAATTCTACATCCAGTGAAATTATCCTTCAAAAGTCAGAACGCAGTAAACATTTTTTCAGACAAACAAAAGCTGAAGGGATATATCATCAGTGGACCTGTCTTGCAAGAAATGTTTTTTAAAAAGTTCTTAAGGGAGGAGCAAAATAATACAGGTCAGAAATTTAGATATACATAAAAAAGGAAGAGCATCAGGGAAGGAATAAACGAAGGTGAAATAAAATCTTTTATTTTTCTTATTCTTAATTTATCTAAAATATAACTGTTTAAAGTAATAACAGTGACAGAATATTAAGTGATTATAAAAAATGGACAAGGGAAATGAATGACAGCAATGTTATAAGGAAAGGAAGGAAGGAATTGGGAATACTACATTTTAAGATATCTGCACGACAAACAAAGTGGTATATCCCAATTCGATCTATAGATTCAAAGCAATACCAATCAAAATCCCAGCAAGCTATTTTGTCGATACTGACAGAATGGTTCTAGAAATGATTCATAGGAAAGACAAAAGACCCAGAATAATCAACATAATACCGAAAGATAAAAACAAAGTTGGAGTACTCATATTACCGATTTTGAGACAATTTAATAGTGCAGTATTGGCAAAAGAACAAATAGATGAATGGAATAGAATAGAAAGTTCAGATACAGACCCACACAAATAGAAAAGCAAAAACAATTCAATAGAAAAAGCATAGTCTTTTCCAGTACTATTTGTTACTTTACATAACCAATTGTTATGTAAAAAAAAACAATGAACCTAGACATAGACTTTATACCTTTCACAACACTGAAGTCAAAATGAATCACAGACCTAAATATAAAATGCAAAACTAAAAAGCTACTAAGAAGAAAACAGGATGAAATCTACATGACCTTATATCCAACAATGAGTTTGTAGACTGGGCTTTGAAATTGAGAATAACCAGTATTACAAAATTAGTATGTATTTCAAAGTCCATATATGCATACGTATTTCATTCTTACCAGAACAGTGAAAACACTTGCACAAGACTAACTCGATTATTTTTGTTTCTCTTGATTCACACACTCTTTCACTTTGGCTTACTGATAAGTACGGAAGGACAAAAAAGAAGGAGTAATGGGTTAGTCTATCTTTGCTTTCCTCCCATGTCATGATACTGACTAAAAGTATAACACATGAAAGAAAAACCTGACAAGCTGGACTTTATTCAAATTACAAACTTTTGCTCTGTCAAAGACACTGTTAACAGAATAAAAAGATAGGCCACTGACTGGGAGAAAATATTTGCAAAACACAATGGACTTGTATTCAAACTATACAAAGAACTCTTAAATCTCAACCGTTAAAAAATCTAATTTAAACATGGGCAAAAGATCTAAACAGACCCACCAAAAAAAGACATACAGGTGACAAACATACGCAAGGTGCTCAAAGCCATTACTCATTCGGGAAATGCAAACTAAAAAGGCAATTAGACACTACTGCATACCCATTAGAATGATCAATTTTTCTTGAAAATTAACAGTACCTCTTGATGGTTAGGTTGCAGAGCAGCAGGAACTTTCATTCTTTTCTGATGGGAATGTAAAATGGGACAGCCACTTTGAAAGAAAGTTTCTAGTTTCTTATAAAGGTAAAAACCGTCACCATCTGACCCATCAATCACACTCCCAGGTATTTACCCAACTTATTGAAAAACTTAAGTTCGCACAAAAAACAGCAAATGAATGTAGTTTTATTCATATTCATATTCCCAGAACTGGAAGTGACTAAGATTTCCTTCAGTAGGTGAACGGATAAACAAACTGGACATCCATACAATGGAATACTACCTGCAATAAAAAGTTATGAAGTATCAAGTCACTTGAAGACACAAGTGGATCATAAATGCATTGTGATAACTGGAAGAACTCACCCAGCCCAAGCCCTGCCTTTGCGTTACATTTACTAGTTCATCCGATCCAACTGGGTCACTTAGTGATCTGGAGCAGACTGTCATTCTCCTCTGGGCCTTTACAGAAAAGTCCCCTTCCTGCTTATAGTCCCCTGGTGTGATTCTGTCCAATCCCCTGGGACTACCCAACTATACCCTTCCCTCATGCTGGATTTTCTGATTCCCCCAAGAGCAAGCTCTCCCTCCAATGAGCCCCCAGTGCCTCAAGTCTTTTACTGTAACTAATATTTGCTGGTATTAGTCTTCTCTATGATTTCATAAGATCTTGAAGGACAGGAAATCGGCTTAAACTCTTTTGTTTCCCTCGCCATGTGCTTTACACCTGGTACATGCAGACTGTATCAATCAAAAAACAAAGTAAGGAAAAGTGAATTCAACTTAAAAAAGAAAACACTTACGAGTGTTTACTTGACCCTTATAAAGTAGATACTTTTAAATGCTTTGATAACAGGCATGATTGAAGTTTTCTTTATTTTGCTTTGGTAATGGACATGATTAAAGTTTTCTTTATTTGGGCTGATATATTTATTACTTTCCACTGACAATTCAAAGAATCAATGCCTTGACTGAAGTTGTTCATCTAATAGTTGCTCAAAAACAAACGAGATGGAAAAGATATCAATTGTATGTAAGAATTTTAAATATGTTATTTTATATCTAAAAAAAACATACTGTTTACCATAACAAGTGTTGATAATTTATTAAATTTATAAAACAATAGAAGATAAAAACTTCAAATATTATCTTCTTTGTTTTGAATTTAATTCAGAAGTCTTTACCTATATTTATTCTGCAATTCCATATATCTTTAATTGATTAATATATTGTCCAAAACCTATCACTTTATTCAAGCTCAGATATCAAGCTTGTTCTTTTAAATCTGTGCTTGCCACCATCTAATACTTTGCTGAAAGGACTGAATTCATCATTATTTTTGTCATCCAAATTGTGTGTTTTCCTTGCCCTAAATCTCTCTTTTCTCATTTCACAGGAAGGGGCATCTGTCTTTATTTCCAAGGTTGTCCCCTCTATATGTGGCATTAATTCATTTTTCTTTACTAATATGAGAACTTTGCTCACCTGACAATTTCAAGGATTAAGATCCATCAAATACGCTATTCTTTCCTGAGAGTCATCATGCTCTTTATTCCCACTAAATTTTTTTTCATGGATGCCCTATAAGTATACTCAAGGCTTCCTTGTTATTAAAGGAGAGAGAAGAAAAGAGGAGGAAGGAAAAAAAGAGAGAGAAAGAAAGAAAGAAAAATACCTGTTCTTGATTTTCCTGTCCCCCCAGTACTGCCATAATACAATTTCTCCCCCCCTTTTTTTCGAGGTCACTCTGCATATTACACATGTGTCTCTCCCTTCCTACTTCCAACCCTTTTCTTAATTCACTGCTTCTGTCTTCTGCCCCTAAAACTCTATTGATTCTGCTCTCTCAGTGGTCACCAATGACTTCCTAGTTGAAAAGTCCTACAACACCCCCTCCCCTGCCCCCGGCTCCTGGCTCTCTCCTTCACCAAGCTTCTGGTGAACCCCTCTTTCTGGAACCCTCTGACTCCCATCCCACTCTAACTACTCTGCTGTCTTTCCTTCTGGCTCCCGACCTTTTCTTCCTTGCTTTTCTCCTCCCACTCTCCCTTGTGAAAAGTCTCTTAATCTGTCTCTACTATAGCTTCCCTTTCCTTTGTCTCTCTTTCTATATTTTTTCTTCTTTGGAAAGCTCATCTAATTTCAAAGCTCTGATTATCAAATATATGAGGGTACTTTGTGGAAAATGGAATTAAAAGAAAATAAGAATCTTTTCATGAACTTTTTGAAGACCCCCTCATACAGCTCAGTTTATTGAACACATGGAAGAAAACACTGAAAAAGGTGCCAGCCCCATCTTTATGAATCTTACAGCTTACTTACTAGGTCAACCCAGCTAATAAATGGGCAGACAGTCCAATAAGAATTTCAACCAGGTAAATCAAGTGTGTTCTGGAAATACATGAAAGGAATATCCCATCTAATCTTGGGAGCTCCGGGAAATTTCCTGGAGGATTTGATACTAATCCAAGTCCTAAATAAAAACCAAGAGTTGTGACTTAATTGGAGGTTCCAAGCAAAAAAAAAAAAAAAAAAAAAGGCAGCACGTGCAAATACTTGTGATCAGATCAAGAGTATTATGTCATTTGCAAAACAGCCAGCAGGTGGGTGGCTGGAAAGTACAGTTTGGGTTGAGGAGTTGTGATCTGAGCAGATGCAACGATTAGCGTGGCTACATCGGAAAGGGCTTTATGTTTGGACTTTATCCTAAGGGCAATGGGTGGATCTAATAGAGTTACTGAAGATACATGATTAGATCCGAGATTTGAAAACACCATTTTAGATGCAGTGAAATGAATTTAGTGGTGTAGCACAGGGAAGAAGGGATATGAGTTAGAAGATCTGGCTGTTCCCAGCGAGAAGTGACCGTGGTTGGAATGAGGACAAACACAGTGGAGAGAAACAAGTGGATGGATTGAGGGACATTGAGGAGGCAAAGTATATCCAGATCTGGGGATAAGATGATGACGTTAGTTTTGTATTTGATGAGATGCCTGTTAAATATCCAAGGAGAGATCTGTAGTAGACTGCTGGACTTATAGCTCAGAAGAGAGTCCAGATGGGTATTTGTAGCAAAATAAAGAAGTGCATGGAGTGTAAAGAGCCAATAAATAAGAACTTCCATGTCTGGGTCTCCAAAATCCTGGTAGTTAAGAGGCAGGTGCAGGAACCTGTGAAGAATCCTAAGACAGAGGGGGAGAAAGTCACCGTGCAACAGGAAAGGAATAATAAAAGCCAAAAAAAAAAAAAAAATGCCACTGCAGTGAAGTCAAATTAAGGATGAAGAGGTGATTATTGCATTTAAAAAGAATATTTATGAACATAGCAAATAAAGTTTCAGAGTACAAGTGGGTGATACAAGCAAGATTCCAGGGAACTAAGAAACTGGAGAGAGAGGATTTAGAGGCAGGAAATGCAACTGAGTTTGTGAACATAGAAGAGATATAGGAGAAGAGCTCGAGTGGATCACGGATTAATGTAGAAATGTTTTGTGACAGGACAGAGCTGTGGTGAATAAGGCAATAAAGATATGGTGGTTTAGGATAAAAAAGAAATTTAAGAGGCAGAACAAGAACCGTGAGGTGCTGGGAGAGCACGTGGTAAAGGGCACAGGGAGCTCAACACAGATGAGGAAGGAGGCAGGGTTGGGTGTGCCCAGAGCCAAAGTGCCCCTGCAAAGCCCAAGGGAGTCAGAACGTTGGAAAGCAATTTCCTCCTTGCTTTCTACTTCCTCCAAAAGGTTATGGTGTGCTGTTGAGGATGATGGAGAATATAACATGATAGTAGAGTTTAAGGGAACTGGAGAAGGCTTTAAATAATCATCCCAATGAATAAGAAACAGATCCAACTAGAAAAACATGACTGCCAGTGTGTCTTGAAGGCCTGGTTGGGGTTGGAAACCATGACATGTAGATAGCAATAA
>NW_007728780.1:228373-230484 GCF_000696425.1 Galeopterus variegatus | reverse complement strand
GCACAACACTGATTTTAAATGAATTTCCCTTTCAGACGCTTTTCCTGTTATTTTTGGTAAGTTTCTCCTGTGTGGTCTAAAAGCTGGGCTCTGTCCTCTTCATGGGACATCTAGGTGGTCACCATCAGATAAAACTCTTCAAAGTTAAAAAGATTACAGTATTGAATTGTGCTCTTTACCTTTGCATCTCCTAAGAAAACGTTTTTTATCTTTATTTTATTATCCTTGTATGTTAGCTTTTTAACTCTTTAATGACTTCTGTGCCTCTCAATCAACTCTATCCCAGGCCATTCTCACTAATCACAGAGTATAACACTCCTCAGAAGTCGTGTTTGAGATGCTGGGAGAATTTTTGCATCGTTTCTATGATATAATACAAACAATAGCTGTATTTCTGCCCCATTATTTATTATGAGATCTTTCACCTCCCTGCCAATTTGCTTGCATTTTTTCTTCTGACTTGATGTGGCTGAAACAGATCATTTGGTAAAACACCTCAATTTCTAGTTACTGAGATTTTCCAAAACACTCAGCATTCTTTAATGTTTAGTGGCATCCCCTGCAAGCCATGTCCCCAGGATTTTCTTGGAGTGAGTGATCATGTAAAGTGAGTGAATATTTGACAAAATCATTCTATACTTAATTTGTTGAGTTTTTTTTTTTTTTTTAATCATGATGCGGGGTTGCATTTTATCAAATGTTTTTTCTGCATCTATTGAAAGGGTTATGTGGCTTTTTCCTCTCTGTCTGTTGATGCAATACATCACGTCTATTAATTTGTGTACACGGAACCATCCTTCTGTCCCTGGGATAAATCCCACTTGATCATGGTGAATGATCTTTTTAATGTGTTGTCAGATTCTACTTGCTAGTATTTTATTGAAGATTTTCACTTTTGTGTTCATTAGTGATATAGGTCTGTACTTATTTCTGTTGTGTCTTTTCCCCGTTTTGGTACAAGAATAAGGCTGGCCTTATAGAATGAGTTTGGACTTATCCCTCCTCTTCAATTTTTCTGAAAAAGCTTGAGAAGGACTGCTATTTATTCTTCTTTAAATGTTTGGTATACAAGGAATGCACCTCAAAGCAATAAAGGTCATATGCAACAAACCCATAACTAATATACTGAAAGGACAAAAATTGGAGGTTTCTTCTCTAAGATCCAGAACAAGACAAGGATGCCCACTTTCCCCACTCTTATTCAACACGTTACTGGAAATCCTAGCCAGCACAAGGCAAGAGAAAGCAATATAGAACACTTAAACTGGAAAACAGAAAGCCAAACTATTTCAATTTGCAGACGACATGATCCTACACATAGAAAACCCTAAACATTCCACCAAAAAATTAGTAGAACTAATAAGTGAATTCAGCATTGTGGCAGGATACAAAATCAACACCAAAAATCAATAGCATTCCTATATGGCAGTAACAAAATAGCTGAAGATGAAATTCAGAGTAATCCCATTCATAACCGGTACCAAATAAATGAAATATCTAGGAGTAAATTTAACCAAGGTGGTGAAAGACCTCTACAATGAAAACTATAAAATACTGGTGAAAAAACCGAAGAGGACACAAATAAATGGAAAGATATCCCATGTTCATGGCCTGGAAGAATTAATATCATCAAAATGTCTGTGTTACCCAAAGCAATCACACATTCAACAACCCCTATCAAAATAACAATGACACTCCTCAAAGAAATAGAAAACAATGATCTTAAAATTGTATGGAACAACAAAAATTAAATTAAAATACAAAAATTAAATTAAATTAAATTTAAATTTAAAAATTAAATTAAATTTAATTTAATTAAATTAAATTAAATTAAAATTTAAAAATTAAATTAAATTTAAATTAAGAAACAAAAATAAAATTAAAGCAATCTTGAACAAAAAGAAGAAAATTGGAGGCATCACATTTCCTGACTTCAAAATATACTACAAAGCTATAGTAACCAAAACAGCATGGTATTGGCATAAAAATAGACAAATAGACGAATGGAACAGAATAGAGAGCACAAAAATGAACCTTTGCACTTACAGCGAACTGATTTTTGACAAAGGTGCCAAGAATATACACTGGGAAAAGGACAGTCTCTGCAACAA
>NW_007728780.1:226498-227467 GCF_000696425.1 Galeopterus variegatus | reverse complement strand
CAACCTAGAAAATGGGAGAAAACATTTGGTGTTTGCCAACCATGCATCAGACAAGGGGCTAATATCCAGAATACATAAGAAACTCAAACAACTCAACAGCAAATAAACAAATAAAAAAATAACAAATAACCTTTGCCCAATTAAAAAATGGGCAAAGGACCGGAACAGAGATTTTTCAAAAGAAGACATACAAATGGCCAGCAAACACAAGAAAAAATGCTCAACATTACTAATCATCAGGGAAATGCAATTTAAAAATCACGGTGAGATATCACCTCACTCCATTTGGACTGGCTATAATTAACAAGACAGAAAATAACAAATGCTGGTGAAGATGCTGAGAAAAGGGAGCCTCCCACATTGTTGGTGGGTGTACAATTGGCACAGTCACTGTGCAAAGCAGTATGGAGGTTCCTCAAAGAACTAAAGACAGATCTACTTTATGACCCAGCTATCCCACTACTGGGTATACACCCAAAGGAAATGAAATCANAGACAAATAGACGAATGGAACAGAATAGAGAGCACAAAAATGAACCTTTGCACTTACAGCGAACTGATTTTTGACAAAGGTGCCAAGAATATACACTGGGAAAAGGACAGTCTCTGCAACAAATGGTGCTGGGAGAACTGGGCATCCACATGCAGAAGATTGAAACTAGAAACTCTCTCACCATACACACAAACAAAAACAACCTAAAATGGATTACAGACTTAAATTTAAGACCCCAAACAATGAAGCTACTAGAAAAAAACACAGGGGAAATGCTACACAAAATGGGAGTTGGGAGCACTCTTTTGAGCAAGACTACAAAGGCACAGGCAACTAAAGCAAAAATGGACACATAGACTGCATCAAGCTAAAAAGCTTCCGCACAGCAAGGGACACTATTAACAAAGTGAAGAGACAACCTAGAAAATGGGAGAAAACATTTGGTGTTTGCCAACCATGCATCAGACAAGGGGCTA
>NW_007728780.1:223215-224555 GCF_000696425.1 Galeopterus variegatus | reverse complement strand
CAAAAAGGAAAAAAAAAAAAAAGGAAAATCAGCAGGAAGTGCAGGTGGAGAGTGACCAGCGGCGTCAGAAGTGGCTGCCACAGCCCATCCTTCCCAGCAGCAGGAATGTGGAGGGGCCACCAGCTGCCAGGCCCTTCAGGCTCCACTCTTTGCTCTCATTTCTCTCGGAAAAGCCTCGGGGGAACAGCTCAGGATATGATGCCATAATTTCCAGTTAAGAAAATTTTATCTCCCATTGTCTGCAGGCTTGACAAGCAAGTTAAGGCACTGGATAAAAAAGTCTTTTGTATTTCCAATAATTTGTTCCTGTTTACAATTCCACACCAATGACCTAAAATTTATTAGGCTGCCACTGGACATCTGTTAGTAAGTCAGGCATATTGAGCAAATTTGGGGGTTCAGCTGGGAGCTGGAAAGCATTAATAAAACTTAGAGTGGGTGTTCATTAAAAGGCAAGGCAGTGGAAATTTACCTATTGTAGAAGACGTCCTGCCCTCCTTCCTTGACGGCTGCTCATTGCTCGCCAGACTGAGCAGAAATATCTCAGTGGAGCAATTCTGGGCTTTGCAATGATCTAACCCCCCGACACCTGCACCTCATCTCCTACTACTCCCCGGCATAAACCTGTCATGCCAGAAACACTGACCTGCTTATTCTCCCTGCACTGCTATTTTTCTAAGCTGAAAGTAAGTGCTCCGACCTTGAATCTTGTTTAAAGAGATAGAATATCTGCAGCACGTCAGTATACTTTCCAATGGCTTTAATGTTTTTGAGCAACTCTCAGGGGAAAAAAATCAAAGCATAATCTGAAGCAGTTGCTTTGCTTAATGTGATATCATTTTAAACCTAGAGGTACATTTCCAACTGCAGAATTTATCTTTTTATGATTTTATGAGATTTTCGTTGTGACCTTGCTATGACTTTGCTTGGGTTTTCCAGAATGCCTCACCATTTTAACTAATATTTTATGTCTTTTATTTTCTAACGAGAACTACTATTTGCTCATAAAACTCATTTTCNATCAATTTAAGTGCCCACCAACAGATGAATGGATAAAAATACTTTGGTATATATATATATACACACACAATGGAATACTGTTCAGCTATAAAAAGAAATGACATCCTGTCATCTGCAGTAACATGGATGGAACTGGAAACCATCATGTTAAGTGAAGTAAGCCAAGCACAGAAAGACAAATACCACATATCAGTCATATGTGGAATTAAAAAAAAAAGAAGTGGTTCTCATAAAAGTAGAGAGTAGAATGATGGTTACGGGGGTGGGGAGGGACAGAGAGGAGGAGGAAGGTGGCCTAAAGGCTACTACCGTGCTGTCTA
>NW_007728780.1:210795-221655 GCF_000696425.1 Galeopterus variegatus | reverse complement strand
GCCAGAAACACTGACCTGCTTATTCTCCCTGCACTGCTATTTTTCTAAGCTGAAAGTAAGTGCTCCGACCTTGAATCTTGTTTAAAGAGATAGAATATCTGCAGCACGTCAGTATACTTTCCAATGGCTTTAATGTTTTTGAGCAACTCTCAGGGGAAAAAAATCAAAGCATAATCTGAAGCAGTTGCTTTGCTTAATGTGATATCATTTTAAACCTAGAGGAACATTTCCAACTGCAGAATTTATCTTTTTATGATTTTATGAGATTTTCGTTGTGACCTTGCTATGACTTTGCTTGGGTTTTCCAGAATGCCTCACCATTTTAACTAATATTTTATGTCTTTTATTTTCTAACGAGAACTACTATTTGCTCATAAAACTCATTTTCCACGGAATAAAAGCTAACTTCCTTAGACTGTTTCAGAACATTTTTAACATTTTCCTGCAATTGGGTAACATTTATTCTAGTGTTTACTTAGAGAAAAATAGATTATTTGAAAGGTATGGATGATAACCCTGGGAAGTTTCATTTTCTGTTCTATACCTAAGCATTTTCTGTGTCATGGAGGGCCAGGGAACCGAGGGATTTTCCACTTTCAGGCAAACCTCCTCTGAGAGCTTGAACTATGAATGTAGAAATGTCCCTTATAAATTGTTAAGTGAAATGCATAAGACAGAAAGCATCCTTTTTAAATATTAATTTTATCTTTGTTAAATATATTCAATAATATTTATTGCACACCCAATGTGTACAAGGCACTTTACAGGGACTGGAGACAGAGCAAAGAAAAAAATGAAGTTCTTCTAATTACAAAGATCATATTCTAGTGAATACGTGCCCCAGACTTCAGGAAATGTCCTGAAGTCAATGTGACAATGGGCAGGTGGGCGTCCCCACCCCTATCAACAGGGATGGTGTTTGTCATGTCATGATGTCCTTGGGAGAGGTCAAGATGTCCTTGGGAGAGGTCAATCTGAGAGTCAATTATGAAAAAGCAGAAACTGCAGCTAAGAGTAGATGAAGGAAAATTTGACTCAGAAATTTTCTCTTTGACTAGGTGTCAGTTTAGCCCAGACACTAGATCTGAATATGCCTAGATGTTCGGTGTTGGGGATGTTGGTCACTGTCCCTAGGCATGAGGAGGTCATGGGGCAGGAGCTTCTAAAGGACTCAAGGATGGATCTGGGCTGTGAAGGGGCCCTAATTACTCCCTGTGCTGTATTTTCCTTGGACTGGGACTGAGACTCACATATGTCATGTGAGAAGTTAGAGTCTGAGAGATCACAGGGAAGTCTGTGCAGTGGCGCAGGCTTCAGAGCACACCAGGCAGGAGCGGTGCCTTGGCTGGCGTCAGAGTGGGGGCAGCTGAGGGTCACTGTGCCAAGAAGCAGCGTGGCAAGGGTATAGGCATCACAACAGGTGGAGCAGAGGGACCTGAGATCCTGGCTCACCAGTGGCCTGAGAAAACCATCAGGTATGGGGGGCGGGAAACATCGAGTGGGACTAGTTCCAATAATAAAGCCATCAGGGGCTCAGGCCGTCAAAGAAGACTGGACAGACATGCCAGAATTGTAGCCATGGCAATCTCAGGGTGCTTTTTATGAATACTTTTTATTTTCTTCTTTTTATTTTCACATTTTTCACCAATTACCTATGGTGAACTTACATTGCTTTTTTACTTTTTATTTTATTTTATTTTATTTTTGAGACCAGCTGCACCGCGCTCAGCCAGTGAGTGCAGCAGCCATCCCTATATAGGATCCGAACCCGCGGCGGGAGCACTGCTGCGCTCCCAGCGCTGCACTCTCCCAACTGCTCCACGGGCTCGGCCCTACATTGCTTTTTTAGAATGCAAAATGTTTTAAGAAAAATGCGTGCCTTTTAAGATACTACAATGGGACATCCGACATGTATCCCTAAGCAAGCGCTGTTGAACCATCTATCAAGCAGTTATTAGTGGGCACTAAAAGAAATACTCTGAAGTGACCTGGCAGATCGTTTAGTGAAGTCCAGCCTTTCACCACGGGCAAAGCTGCTAGAAGCAGAACACAGAGGTGGCGTGTCCTTACTTCTCACAAAGAAGCCCACAGCTACCCGGGCCACATGCATTTTCATGGAGGAAGCCCAGCAGAGGGAGAACCTAGCGTCAGGTTTGCTGAAACAGAGGCATAACCCTGCACAGTCTGAAGCCTGATATTCCCTCTTCTCAGGGGCATTCAGTCGAATCAAAAAGCTAATGACGCCTGGCAGATCCATTCCAAAAATCTGGATTAAATCAAAAGAGCAGTTAGTGATAGAAAGTGCCTCGTGTGAAATGGAGTTAATCAGAATTCCACACGGTGCACATAATGCACTCTAATGGGTCTCAAAGCCCAGGTAGCAGAGAACACAGCAGGCAGCAGGCATTCTGGATAATTCAAGAGGCCCCAATCACCTGAATTTAATTTCACTGCAAATTTTTAAAAAGCATTTTAGTCTTATTTTACTTGAACATTCTCTAGCTTAGAGGGGAACTTCTGAAATGTATAATCATATTATATTAGCATTGAGGTTCTTAGACTCATTGTTTTAAAAAGGGTGAGCTTTTTAGTGTTACCGCAGTCATCGGTATGAGTGGTGTGTGACCAAGTGACCGTGAAGCGATGGAACGTTCATGCCACCGTAGGGTCATATTTCAATTGCAGAGCTCTGATCATCCCTACCAAGCTCTCTGTACCGCCGTAGCTAACGTTCCCTATCATTCTTAGTGACAATAACAGAAAAAGCTTCATGAAATAGGACACAGAAATAGAACAAGCAACATTGTTCTCAACTCAAAGAACAGAGGGAGAAAAATCTAACTTCTTCTTCAGCTCGGAAATAAAAAATACTGCGTTATCTATCTCTAGTTCAAGATAAAGGGACTGACTTTTCAGACAGCTAGTATATAACTGTCTTTGGCCCCTTGCGGATAACATATAATTGCTTACATTTCCCTGTCATTTTCTGGGTGGCCATCCCAAGGGACAGGTGTATGTTTATATTACATCCTGTGCTCTTGGCTTTACTAGTTTTATCAAATCCTTCTTCCTTTCCTTTCTTTCTTTACAAAGGTTGTTTATGCCCTATTTCTTTCTCAAACAAAAAATTCCAGCTGGCTTGTAATAGGAACATGTACATACAAAAAGGTGAATAAAGCAGAAAGTGAAGACCTAAAAAGAAGAAAAAAAAGCAAACAGGCCAACCAGCTACTGACACAATTAGACAATATCACAGGACAAGTGTGCTTTTAAATTTGGTCTGTGGAATAATCCTCATTTTTGTTTTTTTTAGTGGACAGTGTAGAAATATCAATTTCTCTATTGATATTGATATCAGTATATTGATAAAAATATCAATCTCTGCTGTAATAGAAAATGTTCCTCAGTCTAGTTAAACAACTATTTAATCGAGCCCTGGCCTCCTTGTGTTTGTCCAAGTTCTATAAGACAAAAGACATTCTAATTATATTTTCAGCTGCTTTTACTATTTTCTCTAATAGTTGGCAATTTTAATAAGCAATATAAATACAAAATAAGCCAATCAGGTAACAATGAGAGAGGTTACAAAACTTTAGGACTGGCATTTATAGATGCATGTGCTGGCCAGTATAAACCAAAAAAGGTAACTGGGACAGCCAGGTCACCTGCTGGATCTCGGACAAACGCACTGTGCTGGCAGCAGGCCCAGCACACAGGCATGAATCTCTGCTCCCCCCAGGGACTCAGGGACCTCATCTGTAAAGTGGAGTCAACACGCCTCATCTAAAGCTGAAGGTGTTCTTGTTTGGAAATCCAATGAATCTGCTTCTGAATACTGGCTCTCTCTCAGCAGCTTCATGATCTGAGACTTAGTTTTTTATCTACTACCTTCTTAATGAAGTTTTCACTTTTTTTTTTTCTTTTGAAGACTGAATGGCATATAACAAGTTTTCAACTTGGCATATAGTTGCTGTTCAGGAAATGTCTTCTCCTACTTACGAGAATTAAATAGAAGAAAAACATATAGTGTGGTACCTGGGGACACCCCATTAATTAATGTTCATGTATGATAGTTCTTTTTCACTGTGACTGCAATGTAGTCATAGAGGTGGGAGCTGATGGCAGCCAGAAGTCCAAACCAGAAAAAGCCTCTATCAACAGGAAAGATGGCCTGAAACAACGGCAGACATGCTGGGGGGAATGCCACCCACTTCTGCAATGAAAAATTCAATTTATGAACTTCATGGAGAGTGTTCACTATATCCTGAGTTTGTAGCTTTAGTTGCATAGAGCAAGTAAGTGCATAATCATACTAGTCAATGAAAACAGCAGTCACTTGTTCCATTACAAAAATGTGGCATTTAAGTGCAAATGCAAAACCACAAATAAATAATAAATAAATAAATAAATAAATAAAGATGCGGGTGAGCAGAGTAAGAAAAGTGTGGCTAGCTAATAAGTTAAATAAAACAGTTGGTCCCAACAGGCTGGAGGTGACTGGTTGGTCCTCGATGGTGCTGATTACTCTGAATGGCAGACATCACAGACGGACATATGCAGACTTTTCACTTTCTGCCTTGCTAAAGAATTCCCAAAGGGCCACAGCCACCAAAAGAGAGGTTCTTCATAATATTAAATACATAAGTTACCATGACTTTTTTAAAAATTGAGGTATGCTATAGACCAAATGTCTGCATCTCTCTAAAATTCATATGTTGAAACCTAACACCCAAAGTGACAGTATTTGGAGGTAGAGCCTTTGGTACGTGATTAGGTCATGAGGCTAGAGCCTTCAATAATGGGATTAGTACTCTTATAAAAGAGGCCCCCTCTCCCCCTCCGCCATGTGAGGTCACCGCCAGAACATGGTTGTCTGTGGGACAGGAAACAGGTCTTCACCAGACACCAAATCTGTCAATGCTTTGTCTTTGGACTTTCCAGCCTGCAGAACTATGAGAAATAAATATTTCTGTTGTTTGAGCCACTCAGTCTGTGCACTCTGTTATTGCAGCCAGATAGACATAGCTGGAGTACTAACAGAATATATGTAGATGGGGCCGACCCGGTGGCGCACTGCTGCAGTGCACTGCTTGGGAGCACGGTGGCGCTCCCGCTGAGGGTTCGGATCCCACATACAGACCGGTTCCCGCTCACTGGCTGAGCGAGGTGTGGGAGCAACACCGAGGGTTGCGATCCCGTTGCCGGTCCCGGTCCGGTACGGGCGTGACACTGAGGGTTGCAATCCGTTGCCGGACACGAAAAAAGACAAAAAGGAAAAAAAAAAAAAGAATACATGTAGAAGGGAATTGCTTCTCTTCTGAGCAGAAGCCAATAACACACTGAAATGACTACACAAAAGAAACTATGGGTCCTTCTTATCTTACATGACATAATCAGAACAACATATAAGATTCCCTGTGTACATAACTATGAAACTATGGCTATAGTAGCAGGCGCATGGGTTGTGGGCAGGTGTACAAAATTATGAGGAATTTTCTAGATTTTTTTTTCTTTAAGTATGACTTATAAAATGCACATTTGCAATGCTTGGGTAATATCTATTATCTTGAAACTAAGTCATACCAGTCAATCTTGTAAGAGGTACACTTCACGGCTCCGATCTCTATGCCTTCTCGCACAGTATCTTCTGTGTTAAATGATGCCTCAAAACCCAGAATATTTTTATATAATGGTTTATTAACATTTAACAATACTATAGGGGTCACTTTTATTTATTTTATATTGACAAGATTGCCTGCAGAATGGACAATAAAGTATGTACTTTTAAAGGCTCCTAAGACTCTTGATGATTATTTGCAAGGGTGTTTTAAATGCTTCTACCCTCCCTCCACCCAAGCAAGATTGCTGTTTGAAACAATTTGAAGAACATACAATACAAACACGATCTCTTTTAATTTTATGTGTAATACATGAATTGAAATACGTAGGAAACGGCTTTAACAAAAGAATGTGCCCATAATGCAACTGGTAAAGATAACACTAAATCCAAGAAAATCAATTACTTTATTCCAAACGACACTATGTAATGTGCCATCTGGTTAGGTGGGTCCAGGCCCCTCTCACTGTTGCCAACAATGATTGTTTGTTGTTAAGGAAAAGCAGAATCCACGTCTGAAATAATCGTTCAAAAAGGAGCAGACACACAGGGTCAAGTCAACTTCAATGTTTTCGTACAACTTAGGGCATTCATTGGAAGACCAAGGTTCAACTTCAATGTTTTCGTACAACTTAGGGCATTCGAAAGTTTCTCTCCATTGATTTTCCAGTTGCAAAATGGTGACATGTCTGCCTGGCTACTTCATGATATTGATGTAATAATCAAATAAAATAAGCTATTTACAAATAACTTGGAGAAGCATAAGATGCTTTGCAAGCCCAAAACATTCTCAAGTATAACAGAGACATTCTATACTTTCTCAGTTCTGATGAATCCTCATGGCTCTGGGGCTATGATTTCACCAGCAGTCTAACAAATCTGTGCAATACAAAGGCCATTTGTAATGGAGTTTTATTAGATTAATTAACAGAACTTAGAGCACTTTCTTCAGAGGACTTGTGGCAGGCATGGGAGGCAGATGACAGACTCTGTATAATACTGGGCACAATGGATTGATCTAGTTAATTCAGTGATAATTAAATTACTCAATCCAGTTGTAACTTAAGCATTTGGTTGAACTGCCTGAATCTCGATTTTCTCTGGTATTTTTACTGGAGATATTGCTTCTAGAGGAAAAAATTTTGCAACTGTTTAAAATTAAGTTTTTATCCTGGATAAATCCATATTTAGTCCTAATCTGATTCTTCTATCTGCATTTTAAGCCATTTATTTTACACTTGGTTTAGTTTAGGTGAAGAACAATCCATTTAAAATTTCTTTCTTCTCCTTTCCCCATCTATTTCAGAAAAAACAAACTGAATAATCAGTTAACATAAACTTGATGTTACATCAGTGAATTTCCATTAGTCAAAAATCCAGTGATTACTTGGCATTTCACTCAATGGCTACAGAGGATGTGTGCCCTCTGCCATTCTGTTGTTTAGATTCAACTGAAGTGATAAAACCAACATACATGAAATAAAAAATAAAGGATAATTAAATGAAGCACCAGATTGTGTGGTAACAAATATAAATGTGCTTGTAGTTCACAGTAAAGAAAAGCCAAAGGGAACTAAATCATGGAGGGAAAATTTCATGGAATAGGTTGTGTTTGAAGGCTAGTATAAAAAATACATGCATTTAAAAAAGAATTCAATCATATTAAATGTGCTTGCAAATGTTCAGCGTTTAAAAAGAATCTGGCCTATTTAAAAATAAAACCAAGAGCTGGCCAATTAGCACAGTCGGTTAGAGCCCAGTGTTATATAACACCAGGGCCAAGGGTTCAGATCCCTGTATTGGCCGGCCACCAAAAATAAAACTTTAAAAATTAAAAAAAAAAGAAAATCAAGATTCTGGCCCACTTGCAAGTTAACTCACTTATGCTTTACAAAGCACAGTATTAAATGCATTTAACAGATGAAGGAAAAAAGGCAGAGAGATGAACTTGCCCAATGCCTGCAGCCCATTTGTGCAGTCTGTAAGGACCTGAGTCAGGATTTGTGCTCCTGCCTGTCTGCAAAGCCCATGAGCATCTTCAGTGCTAGGATGCCCATCAAGAAATGCCAGAATCTCAAAAAGCATGGAATGATGGAGAGGGGAAGGTGGAGCAAGTAGGTGCCACTCAAGGAACACAGAAGTCCATAATGTTCCTTGATACCCAGGGCTCATAGTGAAACTCCTTTCAGATTCTAGCCACTCTTAAGGCTGAGGGTCTTAAGGTACCCCTCACCTTGGCCAGCACCACTTCCAGAGCTTGGTAGGGATGACCCTGCTCCAGTGAGAGCCAGCAAGGGTCACAGATGAGCAGGGTGACATCTAGGAATTACTGACACCTGTCAAGAGTTTTATGAAGGGTGCAAACTTCATTGAAGCTTTATATCATGATAAATTTGCTCAAAATATTATCTATAATTAGCATTAAATAATATTAGAGAAAAAATGAGCATATTCTAGAAGACAGGTTTTGTAAACCCAAACCGAGCTACAGTAGGACGTATCTCAGAAGGGCACATTTAAAAGGCAGAGAGGGGGAGGAGCAAGACAGCTGAACAGGAAACATTCTTCATTTCTCCCACAAAGATGGAGGATATATCGAATGCACAGCTACACGTGGACAAGCAAAATGAAAGGAGAGACCTGGAACACATCAAGGGAGCAGTGGAGATGCTGGAGAGTGCAGAAACTCAGGACAGTCACAAAGACAACAGAAGAAAATTCCCAGCCACTCCCCATGCCCCGACCCAGAGCGGCAGGAATTCAGGAGGAGTTTCTGACCATGGGAAGGTGAGCAGGCCAGTCCACAGGGGTGTCTGTGCTGCACTTGTGGCTGCACATCTGATGTTGGAAACTCCTGGGATATGTGCAGCTTCGGTGGCCTGGGGAGGGACACATGCAGAGCTGCCCCAACCTTCTGGGTCCAAGACTGCTGCGGTGAGCTTGGAACCAGGATCAGTCCCACCTCCCTTGATGTGGCTTCAGCCCTGCACCCTGGCAACAGACAGTCCAGTGTAGCAAGAGTGCCACCACAAAGATGGAAGGGGTTGGTATGTGCAAACTACAGTCCCAGAAAGCAGCCTATTCAGGTACTTTACCCACAGCTGATGACCCTGCCTACATTGTCGGGCCACCCACACAATTCTAGCCATGAGAGGGAGAAGGACCCATATGCTTCTCCCAGAGGTAGGCTCTGCAGCCATGTCCTAGGTGCTGGGAAGCTCTGTGGCCACATGCAACTAAACTGACCTGGGAGGGACATGTGCAAAAATCCTCCTCACCCCCAGGCTCTAGGTACTGTGGTGATTATGGATTTGAGATTGTCTCCAACACTTGAGAACATCTTGCTCTGCTCTGGCCCTTGCAGAAAATTCCCACTCCCCTGTGGCTGCATCACTGCACCTCATTGCCCACACCCATGTCCATGTGGCATCCTGCATTCTGGAAACAGGCAGTACAGTGCAGTGAGGGTGCCACCCTCAGGACAGAGGGGGTCAGCATATACAAATTACAGAGTCAGTAAGCCCCCTAATCAGGGCCTATAGCCTCTGCTGGCAACCCCACCTTCTTTGGCGAGGCTCCCTTGCAATTCTTGCAGCCATGAAGAGGTAGCACAGGACTCATACACCTCTCTCAGTCACAGACACAAGCCTGTAGTACCAATGAACCTGCTCAGTAAGCCACCCCAGAAAGGGGGCTTCAGAGGGATCTGGCATCCCTCATGGGGGCACAGAAGCCCACCCTCAGGCCCAGCAACCTAACATGGGGCAGCCCACCCCAGCTGAGGAGACCCAGAGTGTCCAGTAATGCTCTTACGGTCACAGGGGCCTGTCCACCCTGTCCACAACCATTAGATCCTTGCTAGGAGAGGCCTCTCCAGCTGAACAATTACCAAGGGCCCCAGCATCCCTCTTGTGGGTGAAAGGTCCAACCTAAGACTGCTAATACCTCACCCAGACTGTTCCACTTCAGCAGTGGTGCTGCTGACCATTTCAGTGTCCATGCTGAGAGTACAGGACCCCCCACCTAAATCCAGTGACCATGCTCAGTGTTACCCCCCATTAATAGCAAAGCTACACAGCACCCCAATACCTCCCCTGGGGGCACAGGGCTCTGCCCAGAGCCCCAGTGATACTGCTGAGTCACCTACTCTAGCTGAGGGGCTGCTGAGCACACTCAGTGTTACCCCCCATTAATAGCAAAGCTACACAGCACCCCAATACCTCCCCTGGGGGCACAGGGTTCTGCCCAGAGCCCCAGTGATACTGCTGAGTCACCTACTCTAGCTGAGGGGCTGCTGAGCACCCCAATACCCACCTCAAAGCCAAAGGTCCTAATTCTGACCCCCAGAAAACCTACCAAGGATCATCTGTCTAAGTAAAGGACCTTCAGATCACACCACTGCACACATCAGGGTCATGAGACCCTAGCTGGAGTGCCTTGAGTGCACTCAGAGTCATCTTCCTCAGCCAAGGAGCGACAGGGCATCCAGATGCTTCTCCCAAGAGCTTGAGATCTTGCCCATGTCCTTGCTGACCCAACCCAATGTTACTCACTTCAGCAGGGAACTACTGAGTGCCCCAGTGCTTAGGCCACAGAGAAACTCACAGACAACTCCGATGTTGAAAACTGTTGAAGTAACCACACTTGGACTATACTACTGTGTCTATCCAGAATGAAAACTAAAGCATCCTACCTAAGAGTCAATATAAAACACTTATACAGGAGGGAGTTTCTGTCCTCAAAAGCCACTCTTGAGTATTAGAAGAAGCAACTCCTCAACCAGATGCTCAGACATCATCATAGGGATACAAGAAATATGAAAAAACTAATATGACACCACCAATAATTCTCCAGCACCAGAACCCCCAAAACAGGAAACATATGAAATGACTACAAAGGAATTCCAAACATTAATCTTAAGAAGACTCAATGAGATACAAGAAAACTCAGATGACAAAATGAAATAAGAAAAACAGCCCAGGATCTGAAGAAGGAATTTTATAAAGAGATGGATTAAAAAGAATGTAGCAGAACTCTTGGAACTGTAGGATTCATTCAACAAAATAAAAAATAAACTATGAGCATAAGCAACAAGCTAGAGAAAGCAGAAGAAAGAATTTCTGATCTCAATGGCAGGCTTTTTGAAATAACACAGGCTGACCAAAAATAGAAATAAACAAAGAACTTTCTTTTTTCCTTTTTGTCTTTTTTCGTGTCCGGCAACGGATCGCAACCCTCAGTGT
>NW_007728780.1:204776-209904 GCF_000696425.1 Galeopterus variegatus | reverse complement strand
ATTCAACCAAAAAAGATCCTCTCTGAGACAAACTGTAGTCAAATTGGCAAAAGTCAAAGGCAAAGAGAGAATCCATCAATGCATTAGGAGAAAAAGAAATCAAGAAAGCAAGCCCATTTACAATAGCTACCAAAACAATACAATACCTAGGAATACATTTAACCAAGGAGTTGAAAGATCTCTACAATGAGAAGTACAAATTACTGCTGAAAGAAATTAAAGAAGGTGCAAAAAGATGGACGGACACTTCATGCTCTTGGACTGGAAGAATTGATGTTTTGAAAATGTCCGTACTGCTGAAGGTGACCTACAGATTCAATTCAATCTTCATCAAATTCCAATGACATTCTTCTGAGAAATAGAAAAAAAAATCCTAACATTTATATGGAACATAAAAGACCCCAAATAGCCAAAGCAATCCTGAGCAAAAAATAATAATAATAATAATAAAGCTGGGGGCATTAAACTACCTGACTTCAAATTATACTACAAAGCTATAGTAACCAAAACAGGATGGCACTGGCATAAAAACAGATATTCAGATCAATGGAACAGAATAGAGAACCCAGAAATCAATCCATGTATTTATAGCCAACTGATCTTCAACAAAGGCCTCAAGAAAATACATTGGAAAAAGTACAACCTCTTCAGTGAACAGTTCCGGGAAAACTGGATATCCATATGTCGAAGAGTGAAACTACACCTGTACTTTTTGACATATACCAAAATCAACTCAAAATAGATTAAAGACTTAAATATAAGACCTGAAACTATAAAATTCCTAGAAGAAAACATAGGGGAAACACTTCAGGATACAGAACTGGGCAAAGAGTTTATGAATATGACCCCAAAAGCATAGGCAATGAAAGAAAAAATAAACAAATGGGGTTATATCAAAGTAAAAGCTTTCTGCACAGCAAAGGAAATAATCAACAGAGTAAAAAGACAACATAGAGAATGGGAGAAAATACTTGTGAACTATACATCTGAGAGGGGATTAATATCCAGAATATAAGAGGAATGCAAACAACTTAAAAGTCAGAAAGCAAATAATATGATTAAGAAATGTGCAATGGAGATGAATAGACATTTATCAAAAAAAGACATATAAATGGTCAACAGATTCACGAAACAATGCTCAACATCACTAATCATCAGGAAAGTGCAAATCAAAACCACAGTGAGATATTATCTCACCCCAGTCAGACTGGCTATTATCAAAAAGACAGAGAATAACAAACGTTGGCAAGTAGGGGGAGAAAAGGGAACCCTTCTACACTGGTGGTGGGACTGTAAATCAGTGCAGACATTATGGAAAATAGTATGGAGGTTTCTCAAACAACTACAGATAGAACTGCCATCAATCCCACTACAAACAACCTATCAATCCCACTACAAGTTAAATATCCAAAGGAATGGAAATCATCATGTCAAGGGGATACCTGCACTCCCATGTTTATTGCAGCTCTATTTACAATAGCCAAGCTATGGAACCAACCTGAATGTCCATTGATGGATGACTAGACAAGGAAAATGTGAATACTACTCAGGCATAAAAAGGATGAAATTCTGCCATTTGCAGCCACATGGATGAACTCGGAGAAAATTATGTGAAGTGGAATAAGCCAGTCACAGAAAGAGAAGCCACATGTCCTCACTCATAAGTGGCTGCTACAAAAAAAAAAAAAGAAAGAAAAGAAAAAAAAATAATAATAATATGTTGAACTTTTGGAAGGAGAGATCTGACCTGTGGTTACTAGTGTGTGAGCGGTGGAAAAGGGGTTGGGGAGGAGGGTTAGCGAGAAGTTGGTTAATAAACACAAAGGATGGTTGTTTTGTAATGATGCATGTGCTAATTTTCCTGATCCGATCATCACACATTGTACACAGGTAGCGATATTCAACTCTGTATCCCACAAATATGTATAATCGATAATGTTTCAATTTTTTTAAAAGGCAGAGAAATACAGATGTGGAAGGTGGTCACGGTCATGGCCCCAGTTTGTTTACACACCCCTGCGTCCACACCATTGTACAATCCTTCCCTCATTCAACATGGCAAATGAGACAGTAGTGAAGGAGACACAGGGAGAAACTCAGGTTGTGCTTGAGAGCCCGAGAGCACCACGGTAAGAAGCTGGTGCGAGCAGGCTGCAGGACAAGACAATGAGAAACACCTTGCTGACAGCCCCCAAATTTACGTTCATCCACCTGCCAGCTGGCTGCAGTGCATTAGAGAACAAAGCAGAAAGCAGCCTCACAGACCCAGGCCAGGCCCAGCTGATCCACACAACCATGAGCTAAATAAAATGGTTGTTTACTCTAAGCTACAGAGTTTTGGGGAGTTTTATCATATAGCAAAGGTTAACTGATATGATAAAATAATTTTTCAAACAATGAGAAAAACAAGCAAGAAGTTTCACATCCAAGAGAAGAGAAGAGATTGGGGGACCCAGAAAGATCACCTGTCAGGAAGGACTGTGTCCAGGCAGAAACAGCCTTGGATGGTGTCAGAGAATCCCACACCTCCAAGTGATAATCGAGCAGCAGAATGCCCTTTATGCAACTGAGAGTAAAACAGAAAAATAGGTCAGGGTTCAGGAAGCACAGTACATGGTCCAAGATGGAAACAGGATCACTTGCTGTGCCTTCACCATGGTCCTGGCCAAGCAGAGTGTCAACACACAGGAAGAGCCTCTGACGGGAACAGGAGCAGCTGGGTGGGCCACCACTGAAGACATTGGTGGTGGACTGTGTGCTTCCCAATGTGGGAACAAGTGACAGTACAGGAGCAGCTGGGTGGGCCACCACTGAAGACATTGGTGGTGGACTGTGTGCTTCCCAATGGCTGCTGTGATGGTTAATTTCACATGTCAACTCGACTAGGCCACGGTACCCAGATCCAAATACCAGTCTAGATGTTGTTGTGAAGGTATTTGTAGATGAGATTAATAATAATCCGTAGACTTGAGTAAAGCAGATTACACTCCATAATGTGCGTGGGCTTCACCCCATCAGCTGAAGGTCTTAAGAGGAAAAAAGACTGATTCCCTCTGGGAAACAGGGAAGTCTGCCTCCAGACTACCCGAACAGTCAACTCCTGCCCAGGTCTCCAGGCTGACAGTCTGCTCTACAAATTTCAGACTCGCCAGACCCTGGTCAATTTCTTAAAATCTCTCTCTCTCTCCACACATGCACGCGCGCGCACACACACACACACACACACACACACACACAATTCCCTTGTTTCTGTTTGTCTGGAGAACCTTGACTCGTACAGATTTCAACAGTGTATTGACCAAGTCTAAATTCCTCCTCCCAATCCCCTGTTCTTATCCAACCACGGACGTGCATCAATTTTCCTGTCTATAAAATCAAAGTAGCAATTTTATTTATCAGCTACCATCTAACTGTGAGACTAATGCAATTTATCCTGTACTTTGCATTTGCATATATGCAGTATATATATAAAACACACACACACACACACACACACACACACACACACACTCCTTTTATATTCTTAGTGATACAGTTGAAAGGTCCTAATAAAAACATCAGCTTCTGGCATGATCACAACATAAAAGTTTATAACTATCAACACCACAAATAAATCACACAAATAGAAACCTGTTTTGGTCCTTAAAACTAGGGAAGGGTGACAAAGCTCATGCTCCCCAAATCTAACCAGTGTACCGTATACGGGACCAGATTACAACATCCTCCTGAGAGAACACCACGATGCTGTGTACAGAATACTCTAGCAGGTCACTAATAAAATCCCAAAAGCCAGGTGGGAAGGACAGCATACAGGAGAAAAGGCAACACACGACTTTGGATCCTTTTTTTGGATCAACAGACCCAAAAGCAGATGGAGCAGGGCTGCACCAACAATAGAACTTCAAGTGTGGGCAGCTTCTCTCTCCCACAGTGGGGATCAAGCACCACAGAAGAAATCAGGCAGGGCCATTCTTTGCAGGCAGCTGCACTGTTGACAAGGTTGAACACAGGACAGAAATGTGTTCCAGTGAAATGGGTCTATCACACTCAGAGATAATGTGATATTGCAATGGAATCCTGAGGCTGGGATTGCTCACAGCTAAAGCTCATTCCTCATTACACCCAGTTTGTCAAAAAACTAAATTACTAATGCAAATTTATATGAACCTGCATGATAGCTTCAGATGCAAAAGTGGGAAACTATGGCATTGAGTTATCCAAGGAGCGTCCATCACCCTGACAATAACTAAAGGTCAGTCCTATGCAGAGTCCTTCATGTTCGATAAGAAAGAAGTAAATGGGGGAGACTCACAAATGCACTGTTGACAAGGTTGAACACAGGACAGAAATGTGTTCCAGTGAAATGGGTCTATCACACTCAGAGATAATGTGATATTGCAATGGAAACCTGAGGCTGGGATTGCTCACAGCTAAAGCTCATTCCTCATTACACCCAGTTTGTCAAAAAACTAAATTACTAATGCAAATTTATATGAACCTGCATGACAGCTTCAGATGCAAAAGTGGGAAACTATGGCATTGAGTTATCCAAGGAGCGTCCATCACCCTGTCAATAACTAAAGGTCAGTCCTATGCAGAGTCCTTCATGTTCGATAAGAAAGAAGTAAATGGGGGAGACTCACAAAACAAATCCACAAATACTTCTATGACATAAAATGACACGAGGTAAATTTATGATGGCATCTGCTATGTGCACTTAAAATATTAAACTTAAATGACACAATGTAATGAAAAAGAGGGGAAAGATAACTTATAACACAATATACTATGATTAGAAGAGAACTTGTTAAATGGCAGGTGGAAACAAATAGAGAACTAGAGAAAATAAGAAAGATGATTAAAATATAAATGTGTGATAACAGATATATTCTCTATCAGCAGCAGTAAAGAGCTAAAGGCCAGTGAAGAAATTAGAATGTAGGCTACGGTGTACAAATTTAATCAGTTTATGGAGAATGGGGAAGGAGGAAAAAAAGCTAAGAAAAGAATAAAGAAGAAGAAAATATTTGGGGTATAGAATAGCATGACGCACACCAGTAAATGTTGTTTCAAAAGAGTAAACTAGAACAAACCAGCAGGCAAATAGTTAGAACTACTATAAACACAA
>NW_007728780.1:199925-203982 GCF_000696425.1 Galeopterus variegatus | reverse complement strand
TTTCAAAAGAGTAAACTAGAACAAACCAGCAGGCAAATAGTTAGAACTACTATAAACACAAGTGCAAAATTAACTACAGTTGATAATATTTTCTGAGCAAATATTATGTCAAAGTTGTAGTAATAGCTGCTTTATATGCATAACTTATGAAATACTTAGGAAAGCACTTAGTTGACATTATAAGCATTTTACAAATGAAAAAGGTAAAGCCTAAAGAATAGAACAGAAAAAAAATTTCTTCAATTGAAATATACCTGCATCAACGAACTTATACATCATTCACCAAATATTATAAATACAGACAAAAAAAAACAAAAAGAATCACCCTCTAGCAATGGGATGCTTTTATGTAGAATTTCAAGAAGAGAAGAGACATTATAGGCATCTAGGCAGGATAAAAACCAATTTAAAAAGTGGTGTCTCTCTACCTACCTACCTATCTGTACACACATATATGAGTATACAGTTCTCATACTATCTTTTGATTCTATTTTTACATGAACTTTTTTTTTTTTTGACCAGTAAGGGCATCGCAACCCTCGGCACGGTGTGGTCTGCACCACGCTCAGCCAGTGAGTGCACCGGCCATTCCTATATAGGATCCGAACCTGCGGCCTCGGTGCTACCAGCACCGCACTCTCCCGAGTGAGCCACGGGGCCGGCCCTACATGACCTTTTTGAAGTACCCTCACCTATGAAGAAAGTTAACTTTCTTCATAATTTATCACAATATTGAAGGCACGAGAGCAATAAATCAATAACTACAATATTTTAAAGAGGTAAGATTATCTCATCTACTCTATATCTAGCCAAGATGTTAACACATACACAGGCAACAAAAAATACTGTCAAACATTCAAAGGCTCAGGAATTGAATCACCACATACAATCCTGACAAAATATTGTCATTTCCCAACAAGCTAGTTAATATATTTCTTTTAAAAGATAGTTTAGCAAAGTAGTGACATATAAATTAGCATAAATAATAAATGCACCATTTTCATATGCACAAACAGTAACCAGTTAGTATAAACAACAGAAGAGAAGACGCCCATATACTAGTATGTGGAAGGTTGTGGTTAGGGCAGACATTATGGAAAATAGTCTAGAAAAAATATAGAAAAAAAAATAGAAAAAATATACTAAATACTAGTAACATACAATAAAATAGCTAGGAATAGCATAGTAAGAAATGTGCAAACGTATATGAGGAAAACTTTAAAGCACTTCTAAAAGACCACAAATCACATTTGAACAGATAGAAGGACAGAGCATGTTCTTGGACAGAAGACAACTCCATAACTGAACTGGGGATGCAGGAAGGAGCAGGTTTGGGAGGTGGAAAAATCTGGATTCCATTTTGGTTGAGTTGAGTGTGAGCCGTCAGGGGAGAGGCCAACTAGGAATTGGGTAGATGAGTATGGAATACCATGGAGTCGTCAGCACAGAAGCTGCGGATTTGGGAGTGGTTGGCATATGTCACTTAGCAACAGTGTAGAGATGGAAAAGAAGAAAGGCCCCTAGGACAGAAACATGGGCATTCCAACATTTATAGACTAACAGGAGAGTGAAGACTGAGGCGCCATTACACAGGACCTAGACCAAACCAAATGGCCAATGAAAAAGAAAAAAAAACAAGAGTGTGACATCCTGGAAGCCAAAGACAGTCCGTTGTTCAAGGGGGAAATGCTCACTCTGTATTCCCATAGTAAGAATTCACAAAATATTTGTTGATTGAATGAGCATTTAAATAAATCAATGAAAAAATGGATTTTTCCTAGAAAAATATGTATTATGAAAGTGACTCAAGAAGTAGAAGAAAACAAATATTTTAGATGACATGTGTCCATGTGTATCATATGTAAATGTACCTGGATGCATGTAAACATAACTAAAAATAAACCTACATTCTAACTAAAAGTTTGAATCCAGCTTCATTTGAAAAGAATAATCCAATATTACTAAATGTCTAATAGTACCAAAGTCTCTAGTAAAATATTCAGCCAAACGTGCACTGAATTGCTGAAATAGAAATGAAAAGGTATCCCGTGCTTATTAATAGAATATTAAACACTAAATTGTACAAATACACATATTCTCGGATAAGACCCTGAAGATCATGCAACCCTCTTCTCCAGACTCCAAATGGGTCATCAGAACCTACTGTCATACCCAGAATTAGTCTCTTCCAACTTGCCACAAACCGTCTTTCAACAAATTACTGACATTTAAAACTTCAAATGGGTCTTGCCAGTTAGCTCAGTTGGTTGGAGCACGGTGTTGCAACACCAAGGTCAAGGGTTCAGATCCCCATACTGGCCAGCCACAAAAATAAACAAACAAACAAACAAATAAATAAATAATAAAACTTCAAATGATCCGTAGAGTTCTTCAACAACTTACCTACCAGATAGAACACAAGATAGAAGCTAGGCATGGAATGGATTTCTCTTATTTCAAAGCATCTTCAAGGAGATGAGAGGGTTAAAATTAGATCTAGCAATATAATAACTATTTAGTCTTTCTTCACGAGCAGTTCCAAAATAGTAAGATTGATTTCACATACGCGGCCATCAAAGTACCTTTCGTTATGTCAGGTACATTATTAACCATATTTAACTGGCATCAGAATGGCTACCAGATTGTTTCATTTTCTGCGTGCACAGTCTGTTACATTTCAGGACAATCATCCGTTCTTCCTACTTTCCTTAAAACCTCATACAGAGACTTGCACTCTATAGAGGGTGAATTAGTTCATTCAAAGAAATAAACCAATAAATTGAAAACTAATTTTTCAGTCTGTCATAAACATGACTAAAGAACATGTGTGTTCCTTCCTGGACATGAATGGCTTATCTCTTCCTGCACCTTCCAATGAATCTCCACAACTTCCTTAAAGTGTTGAACAGCCCAAAACATCAGTTTTTCATACACATGATAGCTAGAATGAGATTCTACATATAAATTACAAATAATGATTTTCTTCCTAGCTTATTATATCTATAAATACTTTTGCTGCTTCTCAGACTATTACTGAAGTATACCTTCCGTCTTTAACTTACAAAAAAAAAAAATACCTTTTGAATCCATTTCACCTTCGATCTATACTATGCTTTACAAATTAGTAGTTCCTTGGTTATCTGTGACTGTGCCAATGTGCTTTTTAGCCCTCGAATCACCTGTCTGGTACAACAGTTTATAAAAACCAGGAATGCCACTAAGGTCAGGCTGAAATGTGAACTCTAAGACTCCAACTTCTTTCCTAATATTTATCTCCTCTTTCCACTAAGTAATAACATGATGATGGCAATATCTGCTTCATCTTTAGTTAAGTGTTTTAATTTCATTTATCATGCTAGGGTAAGTATTTTAAAGGCTTATGTGCCAAATGAGTAGGAGGTGCAGAATTTGAGCTGCATTTTCTGATGGTACATCTTTACAAAAGTCAGTTCAAAATGAGGAAAAAATAAAAACCTTGCATCTGCACGTACTGTTAATTCCAAACCATACTAACATGGAAATCACCAGAGGCAGGAGAAAAGCCATGCCAGATTCCTCTCTAATTGGTGGGACGGTGTGTTGCACCAGTTAGCATATCAGTACCAACCTCTATCATGTCATAAGCAATGACTGCAATCCCAGTTGTTCACAGGCTATTTCTTTTTGTTTTCTCAGCATCTTCTCTAAACAATATGCTAGTACATCTTATTTTTGTTTCATTGATATAAATTTTTTGCCGCATGTGAAGGCTCTTACATGATATTTTTTAAAAATCATTAAATGCCTCACCTATGCAGAAACTTGTTCGAGGCAATGCAAAGTGTGACCTGGCAGAAATTGTTCCCTAACTCTGGAAATTAGTTTTCTGCTGCAGAATAGATACAATGTCCATGACAGTGAACAGGTTCATGATTTAAATAAGTGTTAAAACATATATAAACACACATGTATATGATACAAAAACGAGAATTACAAAAACATTATTTTCAACCTCATTCGTAAATGGAGTTAAGGGAATTTTATAAATTAATGAGATTTACTTTTATGTATCTCATAA
>NW_007728780.1:196734-199603 GCF_000696425.1 Galeopterus variegatus | reverse complement strand
GTGCCAGATTCCTCTCTAATTGGTGGGACGGTGTGTTGCACCAGTTAGCAAATCAGTACCAACCTCTATCATGTCATAAGCAGTGACTGCAATCCCAGTTGTTCACAGGCTATTTCTTTCTGTTTTCTCAGCATCTTCTCTAAACAATATGCTAGTACATCTTATTTTTGTTTCATTGATATAAATTTTTTGCCGCATGTGAAGGCTCTTACATGATATTTTAAAAAAATCATTAAATGCCTCACCTATGCAGAAACTTGTTCGAGGCAATGCAAAGTGTGACCTGGCAGAAATTGTTCCCTAACTCTGGAAATTAGTTTTCTGCTGCAGAATAGATACAATGTCCATGACAGTGAACAGGTTCATGATTTAAATAAGTGTTAAAACATATAAACACACATGTATATGATACAAAAACGAGAATTACAAAAACATTATTTTCAACCTCATTCGTAAATGGAGTTAAGGGAATTTTATAAATTAATGAGATTTACTTTTATGTATCTCATAAAGGGACATTTTATTACTTCCTAATATATGTGCAATTATTTATGGATATGTATGCAGCTGATCTGTTTTAACAATCACCAATCACCTGAATCAACTAACATAAATGAGACACGAAATATGTAAAAAAATTGTAAAAATATACTAAATTTGGGCCGGCCCGGTGGCGCACTGCTANGTACGGGGGCGACACTGAGGGTTGCGACCCGTTGCCAGACACGGAAAAAGACAAAAAGGAAAAAAAAAATACTAAATTTTAGTTAAATATACATTGTCTACCATAAAATTTGTGTAAATGCTAAAAGCACAGTTCAAATTTAATTATAATTTTTCACGAAGTTTGTTTGCTTGCCAAATTACATAGCCCTGAGAAAACATATTTCTTAAAATGACACACACACAAAAATTCTAGCAATGGGAAAATGATTTATTTACCTGGATCTTCTATAGTTAAGTTCTTTATTAACCATTGAACAATGTCTGACCCTAGAAAAAGAAAAAAGAGAAACACAAATAGATATGAACATTATGCTTACACATGTTAACTTTCAGAACTCTGCACTTTGGTACTCACATTAGTAGGAACATTTCTAATTGTTACAATAACAGGTTAAGGATCTACTACAGATGGAGTACTGACAAGAGAGTGTAAATACACAGGTTTTCTTCAATGAACCAAGGCACAAACTAGTGAATTATTAAATATGAAATATTTAAACATAAAGAATTAATATACTATCAGTAGATAAAGTGATTCACTCGTTGAATAGATGTTCATTGAGTGCCAACTATGTTTCAGGCATAATTCTTAACTTGGCATAACCAGTGCTTTTAAAAATGGTCCCTGTCTCATTTCTGGTTGTCCCCACCCCATCTTTGTATCTACTCTCAAGTCAAGACAAATTTGTTTTTGGATTTTGAACTCTGCTCTGTGTTTCAAGCCTCTCTGTCTTTATAGCACTATTCACTCTGACTTAAATATCTTTCACTATTTTCAAGATGCTCAAGATTCACTGACTCAACAGAGCTTTCCTTTCCCTTCACCTTTGTTTATTGAGTTTGCAGCACATTCCATGAAGTCTCACTGGAATCCAAGGTAAGTAAGCACCTTAAAGCAGGCTACAATATGCATTTTTGATTATTTGGAGCATAGCAAGTGCTTATAACATATGGTGAATAAAAAACGTGAGTGAATATGTTTTCACTTCATATGGAAGAGATGAGGAAGGGTTTGCAGAAAACATAATGTTTGATCTCAATTTTGAAGGATATATTTTGAGATAAGAAAAAAAGAAATTTAGTTGCAGAAGAGGCCTATATAAAGTTAAAAGGTGAAATACAGTCAATAGAAACCATTTATTGCAAACTCTCTATATCCCTAGGTGCTGCAAATAATAGTAACTTGTAAATAATAAGAGTTCATGGTGCATTCAGCAGGTCTTGAATTCCAGGCTATGGAATTTGNTGTAAATAATAAGAGTTCATGGTGCATTCAGCAGGTCTTGAATTCCAGGCTATGGAATTTGTATTTTTTTTTTCCTTATAAGAAAGGCAGAGAAAGAGACATGAAATGTTTTTGAGCAGAAGAATGATGTTACCAAAGCAAGAGTAAGGAATTTGACAGGAAACGTAGGTATTATGCCTTAGGCTAGTCAGAAAGAAATCAGGGCAGTCAACATTTCTGCTGGTTGTGATCCAGAATTCAGGAATAAGTTTCTGAAATAGTACAAATGATTTAAAACAAAATTAGAGACTTATTTTAGGACTTTGTGACTAATTAGGCATGAGGGTGGCAAGTAGGGGGATTCAAAGAGAAATCAACGTTTCCAGCCCAGGAGCATAAATAATAGAATGGTGAAAACGTGAGCAGAAATGGGAGACTCAGGAAAAGGTGTTGATTTGCTTGAGATGCTCAATTCTATTTAAATTTAGTGTTTGGCATAATTAATTTCAACATAAAACATAAAATATGTATGTGAATTGTTACATACACATCGTAAGCTATTTCATGTCTATATGAATGAAATTTCAATGTGAACTGAGATTCCATCTCAGCGTCTCCTGGAGACTGGCTGAAATTGCTACCTACCTACTTCAGAGATCTGGCAAATTAATTACATTAACAATGGCGAAATAATTCTAGCTGCTTGATTTAAAATAGTTCAAAACTAACTTCAAAATAAACTTGATTATCAAACTTGATGATCATGTCCTAAAAGTTATAGAAAGACTCATACCCAACATCAATTTCAATATGCATGCATTTTAAAAATGACTTCAAGTGTTGAATCTAACTTGTGTTTTTTCATAATTGTTCCTTTTACAGCTGCCATTGATTTAAATACATTTGAGGAGATAGATT
>NW_007728780.1:179061-196692 GCF_000696425.1 Galeopterus variegatus | reverse complement strand
CATGCATTTTAAAAATGACTTCAAGTGTTGAATCTAACTTGTGTTTTTTCATAATTGTTCCTTTTACAGCTGCCATTGATTTAAATACATTTGAGGAGATAGATTTCATCCAGATCTTAAAGGAAGTTTCTCTAAAACAGCTCTGAGTGGAGGAAGGAACGAACACTCTCAAGAGCACAATGTCATGTTCATCCTTATATTCTAAATTATCTTGAGGCACAGTCTTTCTTTTATAAAAGGAGAGGGGAACTCAGTTTTTCAAATACGTATGTAGTTTTCCTTGACCAGTATAGGATCCCAGATACCCAAAACTTAAGTACCATCTCCAGACACCCTGTTCATTTTTCACAGTTGAGTATCTATTCGAGGAACATACGTGAGCAGCCACTAGAAAACTTCCATTTTTTGAAGACAGTCAAATATTGGTTCCAGGAATATACATTTTTTTAAATGTGAAAATGACTTAAAATTGTTTTCAGAGCAAGTTTTTAAAAAAGTTTTCTTCCTTTTTCCCCTTTTCTTTTTTTTTCCTGAGCAGTAGGAAATACAGAGGCCTAATTTGAAACTAAGTTTAATGCAAGGAATAAAAATCTTTCTTACCTAGCCTAGTTTTTGTCACAGGTGTATGAGGGTACTTCAAAACGTTCACGGAAAAACAGAAATAAAAGATACTACGAATCTTTCCATGAACGTTTTGAACGTTTTGAAGAACCTTCATGTTCTCAGTTCAGCTCTGAAAATCTATTTAATCAGACTTGACCACTGGTCAGCATCACATAGCAGATGCTATAGTGGTTTTATAATTGCTCAGTCATCCCAACATATTTATGGTTTTAAGTTGAAACATTATAAAATTTTTATTGTTAAATGCATACCTAAACTCACATATTCATTCATCTATTCTGCATCTATGACAGTGAGACCTTAACTCCCTGAGGAGATAGGTAGATAGAGACAGAGAAAAAGGGAAAACATCCAGAATCTCAATGGAACCAGAAGATTGAAAGAGAAATGTGCTATTACAGAGTCATGTTGAGAAGCATGATTCAAATTTAAAATGGAGCATTGAGGGGATTGAATTATGTCCCCCCCAAAACTCACTGAAGCTTGAACAGTGTCCCCCACATGTTATGTATCAGAAACTTAGCCCCCACTGTAACTGTTAAGAAGGTGGGAGATCCTATTATGGTAATTGAAAGGTGGGGCCTTGAAGAGGTGATTGGATTGTAGGACCGTGCAGTAGTGAATGGATTAATAATGGTGGTCAGGGGCATGGAACTGAGGGCATTAAAAGAAGAGAGAGGGGAGTCTGTCTGTCTCTCTCTCTCTGCTCTCTCTGCTTCCACCATCTTGCAATGTGAGACCTCTGGACTTTGGACTTCCCAGCCTCAGACACTGTAAGCAACGGGAACAGACTAATGCAAGCATGACGTCCAGGAGAGGTTTAGGAAGGAATACCACCTTTGCAGCCATTTCCCAGCTTTGTGTTTAATGCATAGATAAACAGGCCTGCTGCATTTTTTATGTATAAATATATATGTCCAGAATATTTCTACTTATCTTTATTCTGGAGACCTGAAAATAACATGCAGAGGTTTTTGAAACAACACTTTGTCTATAGCCTATGGAAAGCTTAGCCCTGGTCAGCATCCATACGCCCGTTTTGAGTTCCTGGAGGTATATATCACTTTTAGAGTTGCAAAGTTCCACGTTCTCTTTACCACTTTGTCTATAGCCTATGGAAAGCTTAGCCCTGGTCAGCATCCATATGGCCGTTTTGAGTTCCTGGAGGTATATATCACTTTTAGAGTTGCAAAGTTCCACGTTCTCTTTACTTAGAAGCAGAAGAGGTTTTATTATTGTGTAATCCCAGTAATATATGATTTGAAATGAAAACAAGCAAAAACAACCATGCAAAATTCTTCCTTACCATGCTGCTTATGTTTCTCCACATGCAGTATTGTTTCTTCCATCCATGACTTTGCAAATGCTATTGCATGTCCACATTTTCTTCTGTGGCTAATACCAACTGACTCCATCAAGTTCACTTTAGACATTACCTGCTCCAGGAAGCCTACTCTGCCCACCGCCACTCCACCTTTCTAGGTAAAGTGTTTTCTCCTCCACGTTCTATTCATATCCTCACAATGCATTTCACGTATCAACGATTTAATCATCCGGTCTTTATCTTTCTCTGTCTTCCCCTTTGCACCATGAGGTCTTTGAAGACAGAGAGTGTGTATTAGTCGTCTTGAGTCCCAACACCTAGACAAGTGCCTGACATGTAAAAGGTGATCGGTAAACGTTGGTAGAATGGATGAATGAGTGGTAAGATTCCCCTCCCCATATCCTATTCTAAGAGAGTTCACAAAAGGATAACATCCCTCCTACAAAGAATATGCTACTCCATGTAATTTTCAACTTCCATAATCACCGTTCACAGTGATAGTTTTCCTTTTCTAAGCCTATCGTTTCACCACCCAATCCAAAATGAAAGCAAAGAAATAAAAGACATTTAGAAATCCATATTATTCCTCACTCCAGCTGTGGACCTGAGTGGCAAAGGGACTTCCTCAGCTCTGCCCCACTGCACAGTGACAAGGAGTGGACCAGGCTCTGTCCTGAGCCAGTGTCACTTCTATGACACTCCACGTCCCCTCACAGAGCACACATCAGCTACAAGTGTCAACGACAGCTAGCCACACGTTGAACCTGAATTAGAGGTTCACAAAAATATTAAGTATGCGTTAAAAAGGAGAATACTGTAAACTTTGTAAATATGATACATGAGGAATTTGTATACAAACAAAATGTTACAACAATGATTTGTATCAAATTCGTATTGAAAGAATGTGGCGTGAAGTAGATTTGGTCTCCTGAGTCCTATGAGGGAGGAAACAACGTTTTACACCACATTTCCCCCAGTCTCTTCAAAGTGCCTCAACACAGATCGTGGTTAAATGTTTCTTGAAGGTATGACTCCATGTTATGGACATATACTTTATGCACAAAGGACCCAAATTGCTGAAAAAAACAACTTGAACACTAATTCCCATCTAGCATTTTATGAACCCCAGTGTATCTCTAATTGGCATAGTTTTTAAAAAATTCTTCATGCAAAAACAATTTTAACTCAGTTTAATTAAAAAAACTGCAGAATTTCTTTAAGGTTTGAGAGATAAAGTGATTTTTAAAGCCAGCATATTACCCTTTTGTAAAGCTAAAATGGTGATCTGAACCCTTCCTCCAACTTTCAAATAAGTAGTTGCTAGTATCTAAGAACAACATCTTGTTTTTGATTACTTGTGTTCCTGTTGGTGACATATTCTGTCCAGTCTTACATGTGACTACAAAACCCTTGCCACGATTCAACAAAGCAACTTGAAACCAAAGAAGCCGGGGGAGACTCACCCCAGTCCAACCACAGAATATCCCCAAACAACCTCTTGATCCAACTAATCTCAGCAACAGTGAAAATCTCGCTATCATCAATTAATGTCCTGTGTACTGACTCTATCTGCCTTTGACCAAAAGTGGGGACTGAAAAAGAAAAAAGCAGCTCCTGGCTTCCAGGAGCTGGCTGGGCACTCACAGCGAGAAGGTCTAGGTGTTTTCCTGTTAAATATAAATAATTTCCTAGAACATTAATGCCAAGGGCACTCTATGACCATGATAGATCAAGACAAAAATAAGACTATTCCATGCACAGGTCTGAACATAGACAAAACATGAACATGGTTCAAGCCATAAGAAATCCAATGTACCCCATCCTGGCTAAAACAAGTGACAGCTGCTTCTGTGCCAATCCCATAGTCAGCCTTGTCTAATCTGCCCTCCTGTAGACAAAACATATTAAGATACCCAGTCATAGAACTGACTCTACTTCCCGATAGCATGCAATCTAGAGCAAAACCCCATTTCTTCAAATCCTCTCCAACACTGCCAAAGTCCAAATCCTATAATAGATTCTTCCTAAAACACTGTTTCTGAGACACCCAGCGTTCCCCATAGTGTGCATTCTCTTTCTCTACAAGAAATAACAAATTTGACTTGTTCAACTATTGGTGTGTTCCTGGTGGTTTTTGGCTAGAGAGCATTGACATTTTCGAATAAAAAATTGCTAATATCTCAAATTAATCCAACAACAACAAAATTTAAGTTCCTTTATTTTTCTCTAAAAAACAGGCTTTTGATCTTTCCTATCCACAAGGTGGGTCGCAAAGGCTCACAGTTCCTTGGTTTTCATCTCTGCCACTGAAGACAGCAAGCAGGTTGAGGCTGAAATCTTGTAGTCATAACTTCTAATTCCTGATGAAGAATCTCAACTGGGGAGAGGGACCCATTCTTGTAGCAATCAACGGTGGCAAGAAAGGTAGGATCATGGGACACAAACATGGCCATGCTGGTGGGAGGCACAGAGGCATTTTCCAGGAAACGTGGGTGTTTGGCAGACAAAGCAATGGGTATAAACTATAGCTGCCTTCCAGTTTCTTCAGCTTTTATATTTCCATCAGAAAGAAAGCAGAAAACACAAGAGAGGTGGAGCTCAAAAGCATGTCAAACTTTGAATGAAATGAATGTAACAGTCTGCCTTGTTATGAATATAAATGTGTACTGTTCTATGAACTTATTACTGAAAATCAGAGTATAAATACATTTGTGGATGTGTGATAAAGCCACACTTTCTGTACACTAAAAAGCTACTCAAAGGAACCTAATGCAATGCATGTGATTATGTGTTTTTATGAGTGTATATCTTTCTAAGTAAAAAATTTATTTCCCAAAATTAATAACATCTAATTGATTATTTTCATATCTGGATTTTCCTATATCAGGTGTATTTAGAGAAGATTAATTAGTTTCATAGAATTGAGATTAACTCCTGATCATAGTTTGAGGCTGCATCAAACTTATGATGTTAAAGCACACCTTCCAATCTTCCATGGCTGTAACACCCAGGAAATCAAAAGATAAATTGAAGCATAATAATCAAAAGAGAAATAATTTCTTTCAGTAAATGTGAGACACATTGTAAGGCTTGATTTATAACACTTTGAAAATGTACATTATAGGTCATTTAAATGCATTCATGGATGTGATGGCAAAAAGCAAATTATCTGGTTGATTAAATTTTCTTTCCAGGTTGCTGCTCTTCAGAGTTCTATGACCCTTGTCCTGAAAGCAGAATCATAGACAGGGGCTTTGCAGATTTAGCTGAATCTGCAAATTAAAGGGCTGGAAGCCCAATATTCGTTGCAATTACTACTAGTGTGCTCTGAGGGTAGAAAGGGTAAAAATATATTTCCTACCATCTGCCGAGTTACCACAGAAACAAATTAGAGTTTGGAGGCAGAGCTTCTGGGTTTTTTCCTAAGCAGATATTTATCACGACCATGGGAATTTAACTGGATTTTTAATCTTTGTTGCGTGAGTTCCAGAAACCATAAAAGCACAGCTGGGATTTTGGTGTCTCTTGAAAGCCTAAGAAGCTTTAAACAAGCACAGGCAGCACAAACAGCAAGGCAGCAAAGATGACAACAATGAGGGGATAAAAGACAATCGAGATGACCCTAAGGATTGTTTCCTGTCCTCTCCCAGAGCTCAAGATGATTATTGATCAACCAGAGAAGCTTTTCCCAGATTGTGTGATGATAAACACCACTTCAGGGTGATGGTGAGAGTGAGTGTGAGAAAGGCTGTAGATTTGGTGAAGGAAAGAAAAATTGGTTTCCTTCCTGTAAACTTTATTGCAAAAAAAGGGCATTGTAGGAAATCAAGAGAAGAATAAGTCTGCAGTGTTTCCTCAGGATGATCCCTTTTAAAGGACCATTTTATTTCTTTATTTTTTAATTCCATGCTTCTTTAGACTCAGGAAACAAAATAATAAATAAAAGTGTAAAATGGGCAGAAATCAATATGAACTTTGAGTCAGCCAATAAATTGGGACATATTAAGAATAAATGATTGATTAATCGATGAATCGATTTTGTATGCTTGCTGCTGGGCATAAAGAAAAGACTAGAAGACCATTCTTGCCCGCAACACATCTTTTCTCAGCAAGACGTAGGCCAT
This sequence comes from Galeopterus variegatus, assembly GCF_000696425.1. NCBI lineage: Eukaryota > Metazoa > Chordata > Mammalia > Dermoptera > Cynocephalidae > Galeopterus > Galeopterus variegatus. The sequence goes on along the minus strand of NW_007728780.1, from coordinate 190,620 downwards.
ATTTAAGTGTCTAATTGTCTCTATGAAGGACATATGAGATGCAGAAAATGTTTATTGGCTGATAAATAAAAAATTTCCTCTAGTGAAGTGTACAGCTGCAATAGGAAGAGTATGTAATGGTTAAATGAATTTTTCTACTGAATTTTTGTTGCAATAATATACTAAGTATTTTCACATATCCATTTCCATTAAAATTTCCACTTTGGCTTTCATTATCAAATTCTCAGAAATGCAGTAAATAAAATGCCCAGAAACAAAACAAAAATAAGCCAGCCAAAATGCATATTTAATTATGCCTCCCCTCAATGAAAAGTCTTCCATGTCTTCTCATTGGCACCTCATAGAGTCTGAAGTATTTGCACGGTGTGCAAGTACAAGGCTCTTCATGGTTTAACGACTTTCTATCTTTCAGGGTTTTATAACTTAAAACAAAAGCATGAACTTGAAGTTCTTTAACCATAGCATGATGCTTCCCACTTCTGCGCATTTGCAAACACTGCTTATTTTGGTTGGAATAACTTTCTTCATTTAAGACACAGTCCAAGTGTCAATTACCCCTGGAAGTCATCTGGGTATTGCCTCTCTCGCTTTCTGTCCCACACAAAATTAAAGATCCTTCCCCTGGGATTCAATATTGTCTGTCCATGCACCCCTAGACTGTAAACTCCTGGAGGACCGGCACTGCATTCTTTTTTTCATGGTTTAGAGGTTCTGAGCACAGAACCTGGTGCAGACTCAAGAACTCGTAGTCGGGATTTGAACTGAATTTTTCGAAGACCACACACAAATTATCATACTCCTTAACACAATGAAGTCCTTCTGTATTTTGAATTAATAATGGGATTCTTTAGGTGTCATTGCTACCTAAATAAACTTTATACTTCCAATGCTATAAAATTAAGAATACTTTGATTTCTTTGAAATAAAGAAAACATGTAAACAGAAAATTTTAATAATAACTGCTCATTGCAATTAAAAATAAAGATTTTTACAGTACCCTTTAAACTAGAAACTCTATTTTGATCAACAAAAATAGCATCATGTAAATAAAAAATGTGTCCTATTGTAAATAATATTTATAATTGTGAACTTCTATTTAACCACATTTGGTCAAAATGTTAAAATATTCAGAGTAAGAAAGTAGTTACATGTGGCCCAAACCTATTGCTGTGGTCTCTCTCTGTCTCTCTGTCTCTCTATCTCTCCCCTTCTTTGTCTTTCTTTCCTTCCTTTCTTTCTTCTTTCTGAGCACCTAGTTGAGAGTGAGAACATGCAGAATTTCTGTTTCTTTGTCTGGCTTATTTCACTTAGCATAATTTTATCCACACTCATCCATGTTGCTGCAAATAGCAGAATTTCATTCTTTTTTTATGGCAGAGTAGTATTCCACTGTGTACATTTTCCTTATCCAGTCATCCGCTGATGAACATTAAGGTTGGTTGCATACCTTGGCTATCATAAATAGAGCTGCAATAAACACGGGAGTGCAGGTATTCCTTCGACATGATGATTTCCATTCCTTTGGATACATACCCAGTAGTGGGATTGCTGGATCATATGGTAAGTTCTATCTGTAGTTCTCTGAGGAACCTCCATACTGTTTTCCATAATGGCTGTGCTAATTTACAGTCCCACCAACAGTGTAGGAAGGTTCCCTTTTCCCTGCATCCTCACCAGCATTTGTTATTCTCAGTCTTTTTAATAACAGCCAGTCTAACTGGGGTAAGATGATATCTCAATGTGGTTTTGATTTGCATTTCTCTGATGTCTAGTGATGCTGAGCATTTTTTCATGTACCTGTTGGCCATTTGTATGTCTTCCTTTGAAAGATGACTATCTCCTTTGCCCATTTTTTAATTCGATTATTATTATTATATTTTATACTGTGTAGTTTGAGTTCTTTGTATATTCTGGATATTAATCCCTTGTTGATGTATAATTTGCAAACATTTTCTCCCATTCCATAGGTTGTCTTTCTGCTCTGTTGATTTATCTTTTTTATCCTGTTAATCTGGTGTATTACACTGACTAACTTTAGAATACTTGACTAGACTGCATCCTTGAAATAAATCCATTTGGTCATGATATAAAATTATTTTTATAAGTTGCTAAATTATACTTGCTAATATTTTGGTAAGGATTTTTACTTCTTATATTTATTAAGGATATTGGTTCATAGTGCTCTTTTTTATAATGTCTTTTTCTGGTTTCGTGTTTCCTCCTCTTCTGTTTTCTGGAACAGATTGTGTATAACTGGTGTTAATTCTTTTTAAAACACTTGGTAGAATTGTCCAGTAAAACCATCTAGACCTGGAGATTTTTTTAAAAGAAATTTTTAAATTATAAATTTAATTTCCTTAATAGTTATAAGACTATCCAAAGTATCTAGTTCATATTGGGGGAGTTGCGGTTGTTTGTGTTTTTTGAGGAATTGATCCACTTTGTCTAAGTTGTCAAATTATGTGTGTAGAGAAGTTTGTGGTATTCTTTTATCCTTTGGATGTCTGCAGTTTGTAGTGATTTGCCCTGTTTCATTCCTGAAAAAATGGTAATTCTTGTCTTTCTTCTTTGTGAGTCTTGCTACAGATTTGTCAACTTCATTGATTTTTAAAAGAGCCAGCTCTTTGTTTCATTGATTTTTAAATTTTTTTATGTTTCAATTTCATTAATTTATGCTCTTATCTTTATTATTCCCTTACTTCTGATTTCTCTGGGTTTATTTTGTTCTTTTTCCTAGTTCTGGAGTTGAGAGATGATCTCTGTCTTTTATTTGGTGTTCTAGGCAATTTGTATTTAATTTAATTATTAATATGTTACAGCGTGAGTCTGCCATTTTTTTCTATTTCTTCATTTCTCTTGTCTCTGTTTTCACTTTGTGTCTTCCTGTGGATTTCATTAACATTTTCTACAATTCCATTTTGATTTATCTATGTACTTTTGAATGTATCACTTTGTATCTTTTTTGAGTTGAAGCCAAATTTACATTATATTCACATAACTTATAACAGCCTACTAGTGTCATTATTTTACCAATTTGAGTGAAGTCTAGAAACCTTGTATCCCTTCATGTACCTTTACCTTCCTCAGTTTAAAATATTTCTGAACAAATTCCTGTATATACATTTAGAACCACATCAGAATTTGTTATATTTTTCAACAAACATAATTCAGAAAACTCAAGAGAAGACAAGTCTATTTTATTTATTCATATGTTTGCTTACAATGTTTTTTCTATCTTGATGTTCCAAGTTTTCTTCTTTTATTATTTCCTTTCTATTTGGAAAATTTCCTCTAGCCTTTCTGTTAGTTAGTCAGCTGGTGACAAATTATCTTAGTTTTCTTTCATCTGGGAATGTTTTGACATCCCTCTTTTTTTTCAAGGAAATATTTGCTGGGCATAGAATTACAAATTGACAATACTTTTTTCTCAGCATTTGAAAAATGTTGTGCCACTTTTTTCTGGCATCCATGGTTTCCAGTGAAAAATCTGCTGTTATTTAAATCACTGTTCCCTTTTTGTTAAGGTGTCATTTTTCTCTGATTGCTTTCAAGATTTTTGTTTTGTTGTTGTCTGTAGTTTTCAGAAGGTTAATTATTATTTGGCTTGGTGTGGATTTCATGTGCTTTACTCATCCTGTTTGGGGTTCTCTCAGCTTCTTGAATCTGTAGGTTTATGTCTTACACTACACTTGTGTAGTTTTCAGACATTATTTTTTTCAATGATATTGATTATTTCATCCCCACCATCTTTCTCCTATCCTTTCAGAATTCCAAGGACACAAATATCAGATCTTTTGTAATAATCCCACAAGTCCAAGAGGCTGTGTGCATTTATGTTAGCTTATTTTCTCTCTATTGTTCCAATTAGATACTTTCCATTGTTCTATCTTTCCTTTTGCTGATTTAGTTGTTTACACTGTTCCATTCATTTGGTTGAACCAATCCATTAAGCTTTTTCTTTTGATAACTGTACTTTTCAGTTATGAAGTTTCAATTTGGTTTTTCTTGATATCTTCTATTTACTTGCTGAGAATTTCTATTCCTTTTCTGATGCTTTCTAGTTTTTTATTTTTTAAAGCTTTTTTATAATTGCGGATTGAATAAGTTCTATCATAGATGCTTCAACATACTTGTAAGATAATCTGACATCTCCGTCGTCTCAGTTTTGGCAACTATTGACAGTGTTTTTAAAATTCAGTTTGAGATCTTCCTGATTCTTGGTCTATTGAGTGATTCTTTATTGAAACCCAGACATCTTTTTTTTATATATTATGAGATTCTGGATTTCGCATAAACCTCTGTTTTCGTTGGCTTTTGATGATATCGCTCTTGCAGGAGAAGAGGGGAGCATTGTTTGTTACTGTCAGGTGAAGGTAGAAATCTAACTCTGCAGTGGGGGTGGCCTCGTTACCACCAGGTGATGGTGGAAGTCTTGACTCTTCTCTAGGTTTCTTCTGACACCACTCCAGTGAGAAGTAAAGTGCTTGTTCTTACCAGGTGTGTGTGAATGTCCAGTCCCCTAACATGGATCTAACTCTGCAGTGGGGGTGGCCTCGTTACCACCGGGTGATGGTGGAAGTCTTGACTCTCCTCTAGGTTTCTTCTGACACCACCCCAGTGAGAAGTAAAGTGCTTGTTCTTACCAGGTGTGTGTGAATGTCCAGTCCCCTAACATGGTCTCCACTGACAATGTGGATGGGGTAAAGAGACCTCATTACCAACCAGTGGGAATGAAATTCCCAGCTCCCTACTTGGCCTGCGAGACTACCCCAGTGCCAATATAAGGGTACATCATTAAAGCTGCACATGAATGGAAATCTAGGCTTCCCATCTGGCCTTGGCTAGTGTGGTTGTGGTTGGGACTACAATATTTTTCTGTGGTGTTTGGCTGTAGTATAGCAGTTATTATATAAAAGTTACACATCTTGCAAGGTGGTCCTTTTCCTGGTCCTTTGCTTTGAGAGCACAGGCTTTTGGGGGTGCTTTATTTTTGTTGGTCTGCAACCATCAGTGCTTCTGGGTTGCTGGCTACTTCAGCTTCTAGTCTGGGATACAAAGCAAAAATAAAACCCGGGGAAGTCATAACCATGTCATTCTTTAGATTCTGAGGTCTCAGTTCAGCCTGCCACGTTCTTTCTACCATTCTACCTTCTTACATTTGTTTTATATGCTGCAAAAATCATCTGTCAAACCCTAGTTCTACGTCTTTTACTACACAACATTCTCTATCATAGTGTTAATCTAAATTTATACAACAATATTAAAGCAATTTTCCATACCAAGTAATTCATAATTATTCTTATTTTGAACATATTTCCTTATATTTCTGTTATTTGAATCTTGGAAAAATAAGTGCTCCTCAACCTATCTCTCCCACTTTCTCATTTCACAACTTACCATGATATAGGATAGTAGTTGTAATATAGGCTAGATATAGATTTTCTAAAATACTCATAATCATATAACGAACTTTGGAAAGTTCTTATATATCAACAAGACATATTTTATAGACACAATTATTACCTGTTTTGTAGATTCTTTGCAAGTTAGAATTTCTAGGTTGCAGATGGTCAGAGTGTCCTTGATTTTTGTTTTATTTTCTTGACATAAATCATATCACATGATTCTTTGTCTATTCTATTTCATTTTTTTTCTCACTAAAAACCCTTTCAATAACTTTGCCATGTCAGATTTTCTACAACCCATTTAACAGGTTTATCTTGATTCATTCCTTTATAAGATCCTTTTTCACCTTTCTTAATACGCCCATTCTATGCCTTCTATTCCTTCATTGTAATAACTGAGATGCCCTCCTGATCCCTTCTCGCTGACACGATCCCATGTCATGACAGAGGAAACTAGGATTCTGATTTCTATCACCATGTGTTAGTCTTATCTGTCCTAGAACTTTATAAAATGAAATATCACAGTACATACTTCTTTGTATCTGGCTTCTTTGACTCAACATACTGTTTTTGATAGTCACCCACATTATTACTTGTATCAGAGCTCATTCTAATTTCCAAGTCACTTCCATTGTATGAATAGACTACAATTTGTGTACACACCTGTGGATTGTTTCCCATTTATGGCTGTTGTAAATAAAACTGCTATGAACATTCAGGTACATGCTTTACTGTACGTGCCTTATATATTTTCATTTCTTTTGGTAAATACCTTCCACCTGCCTTGAGTAAACAAAGAATGTAATATTTCTGAACCTTAAATTTAAAAGATGGGAATGAAAAACCCAGTGGTATACTGCATCATTTATTCTCAATCTGATATTTAAGTGGTCTCAATTATAACTTTCCCTTCCCTCCTGCTTCCATTAAAAAATGGAGGTTAGCAAATATTAACACCATCAATTTACTGCCTCCAGATGTATGAATTTATCTGTCTTTATATCTCTTCTCTCCTGTTTTTTCCTAGTCTCTTAGGAAGAGGGTTCCACTTTGCTGTTTGAGGTGAATCCCTCTCTACCTTATTTTCTTCCATCACCTCGGGGCCTGACTGTGATTTGCCCTCAAATCTTTTTCATATTAAAAAATATCTTTATCAGACTTCCTAGAAAACAGCATGGCACTTACCATCTAGTGAAGAAGAGAATATCATACAAATAATCCCATAAATAATTATATAAAGTGGAAAGTTCTGGGAAGGAAAACTAAAGGGAACAATGAAAGATTAAAACAAAGGATCCAGCCTGGCTGGTTAGCTCAGCTGGTTAAAGCACAGGCTTGTAACACCAAGGTCAATGGTTTGGTTCCCCATACCAGCCAGCTGCCAAAAAAATAAATAAATAAAATAAAGGATCCTGGTTTAGCATGGAAGCTTGGGAGGCTTCTCTGAACAGTAGGGTAGAATATTTTGAGCCTATAAGGAAAGAGAATTGCAGAGAAGGAAGGGCTAGAAGAGGTAGGACAGAGTCAGAATCAAAGGACAAGAGAGTTGATTCAGGCAGGAAGAGAGTCAAAACCCCTTTTCAGAGATGGAAAGAAAGAATGTGACTTGAAAGTGAAAGCAGCTTAGAAGTGAGGAAATTAGTATGTCTATGCCTTAATTTTTCCTGTCATCCAGGAGGCATGACAATCTTTTGAAACAGCTATGGGTGGCACTTGGAATTTGCAGAAAGAGGTGAGGTGTTGGAAATGCTGCTAGGAGACATGGGAGACGCTGCTGAGAGAATTAGTAAACGACTTGTTGAGAGACCCTGAGAGCCCAGGTGAGGTTGGGAAGCACCTGTGACTAGGGCTGTGAGACTTCCACTTGCAACGCCCCACTGTGCAGGCACCAGCTCACAGAGATCGCAGAAGCATTTCAAGGTTAGCCTGCCAAAGGCTCTGAAGGCCAATGTCTGGGGGTGAGAAAACACGTGAAAAGAATAGGAAGACATTCCAAACTCTTGAAGTGATCATAAAATGAGGAAAATTCTGCCTTTCCTGCTCCTGCACCTCAGACACAAATCTGTCACATGCAGTCAAATGTTCAGCCCTTGCACCATATCCATTAAGGCCAGGAATCTAAAAGAATGATCTATAAAGAGACTGAGCCTGTAATGGAGTTTCAATATAGAGCAAGACTCAGCACCTGAGGTGAAACTCTACTTTTTCTCCTTGTGAAAGATGGAAATGTCAGAATGTCACCTAGAAGGAGCTTCTCAAATTTTAATGTGCATGTGAATCCCTTTGTTAACATCATGTTAAGATGCAGATTGTGGCTCAGTAAGCCTGGGTTAGGGCTTGAGGGTCTGCGTTTTACCTAGCTCCCGGGTGAGGTTGCTACTGCTGGCACTTGAACAGCAAGAGCCTGGATCAGCTGAGGTCTATGAATCAACACTAAGGAGCGTAGTGGGGCTTTTGTGTTTGAAAATCTGGGAGTAGACCCAGGTCTCAGAGAAAGAGCAAAAGCAAAACGGAAGGTCCTTTCAGTATCTATGGTGAACGAATCTACATTGATCTGAATTATGAAATTGCTCCATCCCCTTGGAGGTTATAGTTCCAACAGGAGTTGCCATTTTCCAATCTTGCCAGTTACTGCTGAGTCAAAACCTGTCAGCATCGGCCGGCATGCTGGGGATAGACTGACATGTGACTGTAAACCCAGAAATGGGAGGTGGACCCCTCTGTCACCTGTATACTTGGGCAGGCTTGCCAGAGGCACGGTGGAAGACGTGTTAGAAGGAGAGTCATCCATGGAGAGCAAAGTGGATTGCCGAAGAAATACGTCCGATGAAAGTTCAATAACAAAGAGCTAAATTGATGAGCTGGTATATGGGATGGCACCTGGAAGGATAAGACTAAGAAACGTGGTCTGACTACCTGGGCTCAAGTACCTGAAGGGAACTTTGCTCTGAACTGATTATGCTCTGGGTGCTACAAATGAACACCTGCTGATGGTACCAGTCCACAGCCCAGGTGCTTGTGAGCCAACGAATTGGGATCCTTTTACGGATTAATATTTCTGACAAAATACACATGGGTTTAAACATATAAGGCAAAAACATTTAGTAACATATGCTTTCAAGTTCCTAACCTAAACACAGCAGGACAAAGTCCCAAATGGATTAAAAACCCTGCTCTGTGATGATCTCTCCCTGGCAGGTTCATTACCCACAAAGGATCCGTTGCTAATCATTTTTAATATGCCAAAAATGAAAGGGCATTTTAGGATATTTTATTCTTTTCTCCTACCTAGAGGCCAAGAGACAGAAATTAAATTAAAACCCATAGATCAAAAGCTTAACTTCTCTTCCAAAAATGCACACATTAATGAACATTCACAAGACAGGCCTCTTTGTAGTTTTGTGACTTTCAAGTTAATGTCTCTCCCAGCCAATGCACCAGTTTCCTGCTGATCCTATCAGTAGGTCTCATTTGGGAATCTCAGCATCTAGGATGTCCCAGCAGGGAGAATGTGCAGCTGCCGCCCATGGAAGAGGTGACAAGCTCCATCAGAGACTTGATTCTCTCATCAGAAAGGCTGTCGCACTTTTCTTCCCGCATGGATTTCCCCCCATCACTGTGTCCCTGTGCCCAGTGAATCTGTCTAATGAGAGAGCTTTCATATTTCATGTGCAATCAGCACACACAGTCCTGGCCTCTAACCAGGACTATATGTGTTTTATTTGAACAAAGCTAAATACAAAAAGTTTGTCTCAAGCAGAGAAACGTCTTTCAAAGAGGGTGAGGGAATGTGCTCCTCAGAAGAGCTAATCCACTTGGGTTAGTCTTTAAACAAAAAGGATTTTGTTTTATTTACTTATTTTTTTAAGTTCTTGTATTGCAATGTTCCACAGAAAGTACTGGTTGACTGTCACAGAAGGACAGTGCCCATCCTTCCAGAATAATCCAGAGAGGTTTGGGGATCCAAAGGCAGAAGGACATAAGTGTCATCTCCTTCTTGACACCAGGGGAGGGGCCAGCCTCGTGGAACAGCAGGCAGCAACGTGGGGCAGCCTCAGGAGCAGCAGTGAAGCTGGCCACATTTGCTGGAGGAGGATCTACGTGAGGTGGGACAGATCCCCAAAGTTCCTGGGGCCCAAACTTTGAGTGTTGGAGGTGGAAGCCAGGTGAAAATTAAGAATTAACTTGCCTGCTGGGGGCTCTCTACAGTGTGGATTGAGGGATCTGCAGGTGCAGGAAGCCAGTTACAGACAACAGTGGGGGAGTGGAAGAGACCCAGAGAACAGACCATGAGCTGCACCAGTGCTGGAAAATGGAACAGCGGATGTAGTTAGGGCGGAGGGCAAGGCCCCAAAACAGGGCAGGACAAGGCACCTCAGTGAAGGCCAGTGACAGCAAAGGACCAGACAAGGATCAGAAGCCAAGGAAAGGCCCAAGGCCCTCAAAGGCATGATGTCACGTGACCTGACCTCCTGCGCCAGAATGCCATTCAAGAAAAGCAAAGGAGGAGGGGAGGGGACTTGGGATGACACTTTATTCAAGTGACAGTAAGTCTCCTGGAATTGACTTGAGTATTCAGGAAGTGTTCAATTATACATAATAGGCAAGATTAAGCCCCCTTTCCCAAATCTCTCACTGTGCCCCATCCTGACCCTTTGTCTAGGGGTAAATGAAATTGGGCTCGTGAGGACCTGCAGGTCAGTTGCACAGAAATAAGAAGATGTGCATTCTGCCCACAGCTGTAGAGTTGTCGCAGTCAATTTTAAACAAGCTGCAGTAGAAATCTGAAAGAGACATCCTCTCCATGCCAGAGCTCAGAAAGCTCAACCATCGCCTCCTCTCTGCCATGAGAAAATCCAGCTCAATAAATGCATCTCTCCCTACACATGCACAGCAAAAGAAAATGACCCTTGTCAATAGATTTAAGAAGTTGTTCCCTAAACGTGGAGAGCTCAGAAAGCTCAACCATCGCCTCCTCTCTGCCATGAGAAAATCCAGCTCAATAAATGCATCTCTCCCTACGCATGCACAGCAAAAGAAAATGACCCTTGTCAATAGATTTAAGAAGTTGTTCCCTAAACGTGGAATATAGTGACGTTGCCTACATCTAGTTCCTCAGTGTTCGTCTACATAATTGAAATGAGTCTACTGTGTCATGTTAGGGAAAGACGTCATGTCAGGAGGGGACAAAACAAGGTAACGTCACTCCTGAGAGTCCTTTCAGCTTGATAATGTCATGAACCTTTTTAAATCCTACTCTCAGTAAAATTCCAAGGAGCAGGAGCTTCAAGGATAATGTCCTTCTCAAGTAACCTCGCTAGCAGTTTCCAGAATCAGATTCAGACCATTCACTTGGGAAGTAGTGGTGACGGTGGCTGCAGACACGAGACTTTAAAACACTGTTTCTAAAAAGGTCTGAGCTGTCAAATATCAGATTCACATCACCAAGCCTATGTTTTCACCTTACTTCTTCTCTTTGTGAAAATAACTTCTCTTTTCTTTCATAATCTTTTATTTTCTATATGTGTCATGTCTTAAGTCTTAAAATGCACAGTAGACATTCCAACAGTACCTGACCTATAAAACCAAAATCATCTTCAGCACACTCTGTGGTCCCATCCACCCCTCAGTATATGAAATGTGAGTCTGTCCAGCAATCAGGTAGCATTGTCTAGATAGTATCTATATGTATTTATGGTATTAGCCTTTTATGCAATGTTATCTAAAGGTCACATTTTAAGCATTAACAGCTCACGTAGCACTTCATCAATTTTAAATCCACTGGACTGATGGGTTCTATATTACTTGTCTACAGGTATCTACAGAATTAAACTTTAGCAAGCTACCTGTAGTCATTTTGGTGGTGGCCCAATGATGTCACAGGATTAAGACAGCAGAAATTACTGGGCCAGCCATGTAACTGTACAGCCATTTCCCAAACATGAAAACTGCTTTCATTCACTCATTAATATTCTTTTTTTTTCTTTTTCTTTTTGTCTCTTTTCGTGACCGGCAACGGATCGCAACCCTCAGTGTTGCGCCCGGACTGGGACCGGGACCGGCCACAGGATCGCAACCCTCGGCGTTGCTCCCGCCCCTCGCTCAGCCAGTGAGCGGCCGGTCCATATGTGGGATCCGAACCCTCGGCGGGAGC
>NW_007728780.1:175698-178364 GCF_000696425.1 Galeopterus variegatus | reverse complement strand
CTGGCTCTGATGAATAGAAAAGGCAATTCAGCTGGTCTTGAAGAAAGGGTAGGGGTTTTGACCAGACTGAGAGATGAGACCCCTGTGTGGAGAAAAGCAGTCTCTCTATAGCTTGCATGAAAGACAACATTTTTAATGGAAATGACAAGTAGTGTCAAATTGATTCATTTTTCTTTTACCTAAAATTTCAAGTTTCATTATATTCATCTGACCTGTACCTTCTAGACTCACTGTTCTGCTACAGTATAGAAAATAATAATAATAATGCAGAAATCATTCAATAAATCTTCTCATGCTCAGAGTTAGAGATTTTACCATTTCTTCTTGGCTGCTAAAGAAGTAAAGTGTATTCAATTTACCTAAAAGTAACTTTGCATGATTTAAAAATCTAATATAAAAACCTTTAACCTATGGATCATTATAGCCTGATTTCATAGAGACACAACCAAAGCACATTGAGCTAAATTTGCTTCCCAGAAGGTTTACGTCCTAGATTAAATTTTAGATTAAATGATTCATCTTGTACTGACTGATGGTACCAAATAAATGTCAACTTTCATTTTTTATGTTAATTTCCTTAAAATTTTTGTACGTGGTACCACCACCATCAACTGAATTTACTTAAATTAATCTAATTAAAGAAGTAGCAATTATATATGTAGGACAGTTTCAGTTAGACATTTATCCTCTTAAAAACAAATATTTTCTTTCTTTCCATTGACCAAAATAAAGATAATATCTGTGACAAGAATCAAGTCAGATCAGAATAAGACATTGACTGGTTCTGATTTCCCACATTTTAGTTGTCTCTCCAAGTTGCATAATTACCGAATTCAGTGACGTGCACTGCACTAAATAACCCCCCCAAAACCAAATTCACATTATTTTAAGACCTACTATGTAAGTTAGTTAAGCCATTTGTTTAGTCCATAACCATGTCTTAATTTATTATTTACTCTATAAGTTACTAGAAAAATGCTTTCCTAAAAATGGTTAACCAAGAATTTGACAGAACATACCTCATAAGACTATTGATGGAAATCATTTGTAGGGTGTGAGGTAGGATGGGGTATCATGGTGTATGAAAAATGACGGCTTCTACATCATAACAAGCCAGGTTTAAATCTCTTAGCAAAAACTTTACATGAGGGCCAGCCCCGTGGCGCACTCTGGAGAGTGCGGCACTGGGAGCACAGCAGTGCTCCCGCCATGGGTCTGGATCCTATATAGGACTGGCCGGTGCGCTCACTGGCTGAGCACGGTGCGGGCGACACCAAGCCAAGGGTTGCAATCCCCTTACCGGTCACGAAAAAGACAAAAAAACAAAAAACAAAAAACAAAAACAAAAAACTCAAAACTTCACATGAAAACCCATAACAATATGGAGACAAATAAGGAAATGAGCTCCAGAAAGTTTAAGCGATTTTGTGACAGATATCAATTTAGGGAGACAACTGGGACTAGAATATCTTTCTTTCTGCCATGCAGCACTTATCTGAGTCTTTACATTTAAAGTGAGTGTTTTGTACACAGCATATTGGAGTCTAATTTTTTAATGCAATCTGACAATCTCTATCTTTATGTGGCATGTTTAATGTGATTATTGATATATCCAGATGAAAATCTACCATCTTTAAGTCTGTTTTCTACTCACTGCATTTGTTATTTATTTTTCTTCTCTTTGACTGCCTGCTATTGTTTTAATTGATCATTACATATAATTCTATTTTATCTCCCTTCTCGGCATATGATAGAGTTTGGATGTGCTGTCCCCACCAAAACTCATGTAGAAATCTGATCCCCAATATGGCAGTGCTGGAAGCTGTTTGAGTCATGGGGGCAGATCCCTCATGAATGGATTAATGCTCTCTCTGGGGGTGGGGTCCTGAGTGAGATCTCGCTCTATTAGTTCCCATGAGAGCTGGTTGTTGATAGGATCCTCACACCTCCTCTCCCCCCTTTGCTTCCTCTCACCATATGATCTGCCTGTACCCGCCAGCTGCCTGCCTCTTTCTACCATGAGAAGCAGCCTGAGGCCTGTGCCAGATGCACCTGTCCCAGAATCATAAGCCAAATAAGCCTTGTTCTTTGTATATTACCCCGTCTCAGGTATTTCTGTTATAGCAAGACAAAATGGACTAATACAGCATATAATTTATGCTATTTATAATTTTTTTTAGGGATTGCCCTAAGATTGACAGTATACATTTAAAAATAATCTAAATCTATCTTCAAATAACACTACACCACTTCATTAGAAGTACAGATACCTTATAACAGAATTCCCAATTCCTGTCTTTCCTTGTGCTGTTGCTATTGTTTAATTCACTTATTCATTTGCTATAATCACCCAACATTTTGTTATTGCCATTACTTTAAGCAAATTGGTATTTTAGATAAATTAAAATGAGAAAAACAAAATATTTTATTTTATCATCATTTTTTCCTTCTCTTATGCTCACTATTTCTTTGTGTACATACAAGTTTCTGACCTGAAGAACTTTTGAAATTTCTTGCAGGGCAGGTCTACAGACAATGAATTCTTTCAGTTTTTATTTATTTGAGGGCATCTTTATTTCTCTGTCATCTTTGAGGCATAAGTGAGCTAGACAAAAAATTCCAAGTTGGCAGAGTTTTCTTTTAATAATTCAGTGATTTCACTCTAT
>NW_007728780.1:167327-175555 GCF_000696425.1 Galeopterus variegatus | reverse complement strand
CTAGACAAAAAATTCCAAGTTGGCAGAGTTTTCTTTTAATAATTCAGTGATTTCACTCTATTTTCTTCTTGACTGCATAGTTTCTGATTAAAAAGTCTGCTGTAATTTTTATGCATGTTTCTCTACAGATTAGGTAGTTGAGGTATCCCCTCTGTCTTCCTTCCCTTGTCTTTGATTATTATAGTTTGAATCTGACAAGCCTAGATGTTTTTAAAGTTTGTTTGTTTTTAATTCTACTTACTCTTATGTTCTTTTATGTTGTCTATTTTTTCCATTAGAGCCTTTAAGATGTTAATCATGTTATTTTAAATTCCTTCTCTGATAATTCCAACATCTGTTTCATATCTTAGCCTGTTTCTAATAATTTGCTTTGTCTCTTTAGACTGTGGTATTTTTTCTGATGTTTCTGCATGCTGTATAGTTTTTATTGAAAGGCAGATATTTTGCATCAGGTAATTTGTGTAAGGATTTTTATTAATCTGGCTGGGAGTTGGGCTTTATTTAACGTTTGTTGCAGGTATAGGTGCGAGAGGCTTTGAATTCCTGTAGAGTTTGTGTTCTTGTTTTTGTTCTTTGTCTTTTCTCTTGACTTGGAAGCTACTCTTGGTACTAGTCTTCATGAAGATGTGTGTCTTTCAGGTTATTTAGCTATAATGCTCTGTTTCTGTGTGGGAGGCCTACTGGTGTGGTGGTAAGGTCTAACAGAGGGGGGACATTCCATAACCTTGTGATTAAGTATCATTTAGTGGAACTGTATCTTGGGGCTATGGACTTCATGGGTGTTTTTGTCCCTCCCTCCTCAAGGGTAAAGTTCTCTCCCCTTCACAGTCCCTATGCCATTCTCTGGCTTCATTGTTCCTAATCTGTTTTCTTAAAGTCCTGTCCCCTGATGACTACCTTTTTTTCTCTTTTCTTTTTGCTTAGGTGAGATAGTGCTGGCAAGGTCACAGGAGAGCGGGCCTTTGTTAGGAAAAAAAAATCTAAGGCTGTTTCTCTTCCCTATCCCCTGCCAAGGCCATGAGAGGATCTTTCTTAGAGCCTAACTCTGAGAATCTGGTGCTGTTCCTGAATGCAAACCCATAAGGTATGAGTGCCATCCCATGACCATGGCCCCCAGGAGTTTCTCACTCTATGCGAGTCTGCCCTCAACCTCCAGAAATCCATCAGTTACAATTTAAATGTTCCAACCTGTTTTGGTGTCTAACACCTTCTGCTCTAGACAAGCAACTTTTTCCTGTGTGGTCTCGCCCTGCATGAGTCTATCTCTACAGACTTTAGAGTGACTTATTTACAACCTCGGTTCTATGATGGGTACAAGAAAAGTCACCGATTCTCTTCCAGGTTTTCCTCGTTTTAAGAATGAAGGTAATGACTTCCATGCCTTTTAGATATTGGAGTTGAAAGTGAAAGTCTCAACTCTTCTTATCTGTGAGAATCTTAGCAAGTTACTAAATTTCTAGTTGCATTAATTTATTTTCATCTGGAAAATGGGTGTAAAATGACTTACTTTATAAAGTTGTTGTGGGGTGATAACCTCTAAAAAACATCTACCTCAAAGTCTGGCCTGAAGTAAGGGCTCAATCAATGCTATCTCATCCCCTATCAAGCCAAGAAACCACTTAGACTTAATCAAAAGAATAAATTTGATTTATCCACTTGATTTACAGTAATATAAGCATGGCATATTTTAATAGTTAAATGGCTATTATTTTATAATAATGTGTCAACTAGCTGCCTTACAGGTTATATCTAAACAAAACAGAAATAATCCAGTGAATTTCTCCTTCTAGTGACATGGTCTATGTAGTCAATAAACTATGCATACGTTAGTTTTCTAGGGCTGACATAAAAATTACCACAGGGGCCGGCCCGGTGGCGCACTGCTACAGTGCGCCGCTTGGGAGCGCGGTGGCGCTCCCGCTGAGGGTTTGGATCCCACATACAGACCGGTTCCTGCTCACTGGCTGAGCAAGGTGCGGGTGCAACACTGAGGGCTGTGATCCCGTTGCCGGTCCCGGTCCGGTACGGGCGCGACACTGAGGGTTGCGATCCGTTGCCAGACACGAAAAAAGACAAAAAGGAAAAAAAAAAAATTACCACAAACATGGTGGTTTAAATAAACAGAAATTTATTCTTTCACAGTTCTGGAGGCCTTAAGTCCAAAATCAAAGTGATGGCAGGGCCACACTCCCTCTGAAGGTTCTTGGGAAAATATTTCCTTGCCTCTTTCAGCTTTTAGTGGCTTTAGGCATTCCTTGTGGCAGTGTAACTCCAATCTCTGCCTCAGGCTTCACATGGTCTTCTCTGTGTCTTCTCCTTTCTGGTCTCTTATAAGGACACTTGTCCTTATCAGATTTATGGTTTACTCAGATAACCCAGGATGATCTCATCTCAAGATCCTTAACTTAATTCCATCTGCAAATACTGTTCTGCCAAAGAATGTCACACTTAAATGTTCTGCAGGTTAGGACATACATTTTGGAGAGAATGGTACCATTCCGCCCTCTAAAATCCATTAGCTAAATCAGCTGTTGGACTGAACCAACCTGTCAGTTTGGTCAAAGAATTAATCTTAAAGTTCTGTGGAAAGTTCTAGATTTCTGCAGAAGAACAGAGAAAAATGTTTTCATTTCTTTGTCCAAAAGGAGAGATCCCCCCATACAAGCATCAGGGACAGATACTCAAGGAAACATGACTGACGGTATCAACTTACTGTTTTCCTCTCAAGTAGATCACACAATATTTTATCCACAGAGGCAAGTTTGGATCATTCCTTTGAAAAGAGAGGAAGCAAATAATATGCTTCTTATGTTGTAAGTGGGAAATTAAGATAGAAGGGTAATCCAGTTAATGTTTATGGTTTAATTAGAAATGCTGACAGAATGACTTGCAGTGTTGGTAGAACTCCTTATTAGTGCTGTCAACATAGCTGTACTGCCTCATCTTCTTATTTTCCTTCTTGAATTTCAATCTCAAGAACTAAAGAAGTTCTGTTTTACATGCATCAGTAACAATGAGCAATTTACACTGAGCCATCCTCTTCTGTAACATGACAGCAGCTGTTCAGGAGTCTTCATTCTACTGTGATAAGCAGGTTTGCTATTTTATTCATAACTAGTTCAGTGCACATGCTGGGGATGAGATGAGGGGCTGGGTAAATAGAAGAGCAAGGAGATAATAACATTCTATTTCTAAATCAACAACATAGGTTGTTTCAAAATCCAGCATTTCCAAGGTCTGTAATTCATTTCAAAATTGTTTGGATGTTCTCTTGGATATAATGCTTTGGCTTTGCTTTTGAGCATATGTATAGCATTTAGAGAGCAAGCACAATTCTGATTGCTACAGAGCTATGGCATACTGCATAGCTTACTGGAAGGATGGACTCGTAAGAGGCAGTGGATTGAATTTCCCACCAAACTCATTGAAACTTAATCCCCACTGTATTAAGTGTGGGAAATCCTATTATGATAATTGAAAGGTGGGACCTTGAAGAGGTGATTAGATTGTGAGGACCATGCCCAAATAAATGGATTAACCCACTGATGGTTTAATGGTGGTCATGGGCATGGTTCTGAAGGCTTTAAAGGGAAGGAGTTAGCTCTGTCTGCTCCTGCCACATTTGCCATGTGATACTGTATTCGTCTGTTTGTGTCGCTTATAACAGAATATGTGGAACTGGGTGATTTATAAAGAAAATGAAATTTATTGTTTAAAGTTTCTGAGCTGGGAAGTCCAAAGTCCATCTGGTGGTGGTGACAGTGACCCAGGGGTCTCACATTGAAAGATGGTGGAATCTCTGCTGCAGAGAGAGCAGAGCAGAGGGCAGAGAGACAGAAAGAAAGACTCTCCCCTTTAAAGCCCTCAGAACCACGCCCCTGACCACCATTATTAATCCATTCACTACTGCATGATCCTACAATCCAATCACCTCTTCAAGGCCCCACCTTTCATTTCCCACTCTCTTAACAGTCACAGTGGGGGCTAAGTTTCTAATACATAAAACTTGGGGAACACAGTTCAAGCTCTTGGGGGGACATAATTCAATCCATTACAGATACCCTGCATCACTGTAAAACCACCACCAACAAGACCTTTGCCAGATGTGTTTCCCGGACTTTGGACTTCCCATCCTCTAAAACAGTAAGCAATAAATTTTGTTTTCTTATAAATTATTCAGTTCCAGGCATTCTTCTATAAGCAATGGAAATGGACTAGTGTACATAAGAATAGTTACAAGCTTCAAAATAAAGACAAGGTATTCACTGACTCAGTGATATGTGGACAGTTTTAGATTCTTTACTGGTAACTTTTAAACCTGTTGTGGGAGGGTGGATATAACTGAGATATAATATCTTTGTCTTTACTATTAAAAATCTATGTAAAATTATTCCTAATGGATATAGTAATATTCCCCACTTGCACCTTATCAAGACCTATTTAACTAGTGTCCATTACCAAATAAGCATTAATCATTTGGTGGCCCACTTTGATAGCCCTCATTTATTTATCAGCACAGGAGCATGTGCTCTGGTCAACCTGAAAAAAATAGTGGGAGAGGATCATCAACTGAGCACCTGGCCCACCTCAGGTGGGAATGGGTGATGAGCTACCTGGTGGGTTCTGTCTGATCACTGCAAGTTCTGCTGTGCTGTGAAGGCAGCAGGATTAATGCAGAACATGGAACTAAGATAACAATATTAGCTACACTGATTGAGAACTGATTACATGCAAGGCATCTCACATTAAAAACCTCACTACTCCTCACAATAGCCCTATGAGATAGATGTTTTCAATCTCATATCACATATGATCAAAGTCAGGCTTAAAAGATGAAGTAACTTGATGATGGTTTCACTAAGCAGGAATCTACAGGCAGGTCTGTTTGACTTCAAATCCATGCTCTAAACTGGGGATGTTTCAATCACTAATAATAACTAATACTTGTGAACATGTACAGTGTTGTTTTTAGCATTTTACATGGTTTCACTCATTTAATCATTATAACAACTATAGGACATAGGTGCTGACCAAGATCACCTTAACATTTTCCTCAACTTGACTAAACTTTGGACAGGCTTCTTCCAAACTCTAGGCCTCTGACCTCCATTGTATTAAAGCATTTACTTTAGAAAACCTGGAATTGTAAATTCTTTCTCTGCCCCTTTGAGGTATAAATCTTTTAAAAGCCTCTTGGCAGTTTTGCAACCGAGGTCTGTCTGTCTCAAGGACCTGAGAGCCAGCCCTCTGAAAAGTCACCATCAGAGATGGTCCCTCCTAGTCTCTGTGGGAAGGTACAAGCCTAACTTGCTCCAAGTTGTAAAGATACTTAGAAAATGTACTGTCCTTTTAGGTAAGGCCCATGGGAAAATACACATGGCCTGTGATATTCTCTACATCAGCACCTAAAAACTCTCCCACCCTTTGTTTCAGTGGAGTTCAGTTCAGACTGCATTCTGGTTTCTCCCCTATTGCAATAGCCTTGAATAAAATCATCCTCGCCTGCTTACACTGTCTGGTGCAATTTCTGTTTTGATAGTGCTTTTTTAAATAACCATTTTAAAGATGAGAAAACTGAAGCACAAAGAGATGAATTAATTTACCCAAGATCACACAACTGGTAGAGCCAAGATGGGAACCCAAGTGGTCTAGTGTTAAGAGTTCATGACTGAATCATTATATTCCCAAGGGAAATAGTATCAGCACAGGGTTATGGGGAGGCCTGTGAAGCCCAGAACCTTCACAAAATAGGTGCTCAAAAGCCAAAAGCTGTGGTTATGAAGAGGAAGACAGAAAAGATGACACCTGTCAAGCAGATCTGGTTTGGATCCAGGCAATGCCTCTTAATCCTGCAAACTCAGGAGATCACAGCACCCTCACTGCCACGACTGGTTCTGCGCCCACCCTTAACTATCCAACAGGACACACAAACATCTTTTAAGGATGATGGGCTGGTAAGCCAGTGACATTTTCTAAAAATATGTCATTATATTCCTCTTAAGGGCAAGAATGAAATGTGAATTGACCATTTTAAAGACAACCAAATCAAACCTAAATGTCATAAAATAGGTTTAAGAATGCCAAATAGAAGACTAAATTATGGAACAGAAAGTCAAGGTTACTCCAGAAACGAACATATGCACACAGAGAACAAAGGAAGTCCTGGAGAGAGATGTGCATTGATGCTCAAAAAGATCTTGCAGCTCATTGATTTGAAATGTTGATGGATTAATATTAACTGGGGATGATTTAGGCTTGTTTTGTATTTTGCCCATACTAGAAGAGCATGTGATACTCCCATTTCTTTATCAAGAACTAGAGTAAATCAAAGAGATCACTGATTGCAAATTAAAATGGTAATTTGTATCCATTTTCATTTTTGATAAATTCCTACTGAGAGTTACTGATTTTAGAAACCTTCAAGTGCTGCGACAGCTTTCCTTCTATTAAGTCCCTGGGAATTTGCCTCTGGGGCCAATTGGTTTCAGCCTCTATTATGAAGAAAAGCTATCTAGAAGAGTGAATGCTGCCCCTCGGTAGAAAATACAAAGTTTAATTTATTAAAGGCAAAGTATTTTAGGTCATGCAATGTGCCCTCAAATGCAAGAGTTGAGGACACTAGCTTTAAAGTAAAGTGCAAATACAAAATGCTGTTGAACAGGACAGGCCAGTGGTTAGTAGTAGCAGCAGCAGCAGCAGAAGCCGCAGGTGTTGTGGTAGTAGCAGTAATTAGATAGCGCTCTCTAAGCTGTACTGAATGCTTACTGACTGCTTATAACTGATCCTTACATGCATTAGGCATTTTAATCCTTACAGCAATCCTTTAGCTGCTATCATTATCCCCCATCTACAGCCTGCGAAAGAAAAACAAATTCCAGTCACTTGTCCAAGGTCACAGCGCTGGGACTCTGACACGTGAAACCACACTGTGACACCAGGTTCATGCTCTGACCACTGGGCTCTTGGGGCTGTGCAGTGAGCTGTTCATATTCCACATCGCTAAACATCAATAAAACCAAATTTGGAGGAGGGAGGATTGTCTTTTTCTTTTATCTATGCCTGGAGAACCAGAAAAATGAAGCATGTATAATAATGGAAAATTCTAGAAGCTTTTTCTTTAATAGAGGATACCACAGTTCATAATAAGAACATAACTGTTCAAGGGGTCATTTCCAGTAAATTCAGTAACCTGGTGGAGGTACTAGAGGGGAGTGCAGAACCCAAATGTCAGATATCTACCACATAATTCACAAAATCAATCTATAAATATGACTGATGGTGCACTAACTTTCTGGAAGTGAAGGCAGGCCGGTGCTAAAACTGAACCACAATGGAATGACATAGCCTCAGGTGAAATACAGACTAAACTCTTTACACTGCATGTGCAGCGTGTAGTACAAGCTGCACATGGTAATACAGGCATATATTCTAAATGTAGCAGTGCTAATTGTATATTGGCAAGCTGTCTCTTCAATATAATATACTATTTAAGTTATCCACAGCATGCAACATAATTTGTAAATAATTAACTGAGCAATTATTTCTTTAGTGTCTTCTTCTGCCGTTTGAATATAAGCTCTGGATGGGCAGCAATTACATGCGTTGCTTATTACATTTTGTCTCACCAGCGTCCAGCAGAGTGTCTCACATACAGAGGGTACTTGGTAGTATTTGTTGACTGAATAAATATAAGGCTATTTTTTTTAACATAATGCAGACTTATTAATTTATTCCTCTAATTTTTAGTGAGTTTTCTCTATCTATCAGGCACTACTCTGGCCACTAAAGACCTAACAATGAGCTCGAAAGGCCAGGTCAATGCTCTGGTGGCAAGTACATTATAGTAAGAAAGACAGACAATTGCAACCTATGTATAAATGAATTTATTCCAGGTATTTTAAGTACTGTGAAAAAAATCAAAAGGGTCCTGTGAGTGAGAGAGACTCTTGAGTGAGTGAGGGTTGGGACATCCAATACTAAATTAACTGGTCTTAGAAGCGCTCTCTTCAAATGATCATATGAAGATGTCCATGGGTGGATCAAAGGAAAAGGATTTAAAGGCATAAGAAATGGCAAGTGCAAAGATCCTGAGGTAAGAATAAGCTTGGCATGTTTGAAGAGAAAAAGACGTCTCTGCGGAGTGTAGTGGAAGGGAACAGGTTGGAGGAGAAACGTGAGGAGTGAGAATGCTGTAATTTAGAGCATGATAAAAAATCCATTTTTACCCT
>NW_007728780.1:164782-167062 GCF_000696425.1 Galeopterus variegatus | reverse complement strand
CTGGTCACTAAAGACCTAACAGTGAGCTCGAAAGGCCAGGTCAATGCTCTGGTGGCAAGTACATTATAGTAAGAAAGACAGACAATTGCAACCTATGTATAAATGAATTTATTCCAGGTATTTCAAGTACTGTAAAAAAAATCAAAAGGGTCCTGTGAGTGAGAGAGACTCCTGAGTGAGTGAGGGTTGGGACATCCAATACTAAATTAACTGGTCTTAGAAGCACTCTCTTCAAATGATCATATGAAGATGTCCATGGGTGGATCAAAGGAAAAGGATTTAAAGGCATAAGAAATGGCAAGTGCAAAGATCCTGAGGCAAGAATAAGCTTGGCATGTTTGAAGAGAAAAAGACGTCTCTGCGGAGTGTAGCAGAAGGGAACAGGTTGGAGAAGAAACGTGAGGAGTGAGAATGCTGTAATTTAGAGCATGATAAAAAATCCATTTTTACCCTAACTGTAGTAGAGTGTGGATGGGTGGCTTTAAGTAGGGGAATAATATGATTGGATTCACATTCTTTAAAGATAACTTTGGCTGCTATGTGGAGACTGGTTTGAGGAGGAAGCGTGGAATCCAGGAAACCCAAGAAGAGTGTTCTTGCATAGACCAGGGCAGAGAGGATGGTGGCTTAGGCTAGGGAGGTGACAGTGGAGATGAGAAGGAGTCAGGTTTTGAGA
This sequence comes from Galeopterus variegatus, assembly GCF_000696425.1. Classification (NCBI taxonomy): domain Eukaryota; kingdom Metazoa; phylum Chordata; class Mammalia; order Dermoptera; family Cynocephalidae; genus Galeopterus; species Galeopterus variegatus. The sequence continues at coordinate 166,386 of NW_007728780.1, read as the reverse complement.
CTCTTTTAGTGACAGAGCCAGTAGGATTTATGGACGATAGGAGCATGAAGGAAAGAGAGATAGATCAAGAAGACCCTAGGTTTGGGTTCGACTGGTTGGATGGGAAGTGGAGCCATCTACGGCGGTAGAAAGGTAGAAGGAAAAAAAGGAATGAGGCGATGCGAATCAAGAATTGGACTTTGCAAACTTAAATTTGAGTTGCATGGTAGCTATCCAAGTAGACATGTCAAGTACACAAATTTTGAAGTGATCAGCGTACAGATGGCACTTGAAACCATGGGATTATATTGCCTGTAACAGAAGACGTGTCATTTATTAATTTAGTGCAAATCTACACTAGTTGGCTCATTGCCTAATAAAATAAGAGAACATGACTTTACATTGTGGGACCATCAGAAAGGGAAACGTGGATCACCTATGATCATGGCCACTAGGCAAAGGCCATGTTGAGTACAGGACATCAGAAACTGAAGACAGGGGGCCGGCCCTGTGGCTCACTCAGGAGAGTGTGGTGCTGGCAGTGCCAAGGCCGCGGGTTCGGATCCTATATAGGGATGGCCGGTGCACTCACTGGCTGAGTGTGGTGCGGACCACACCAAGCTGAGGGTTGCGATCCCCTTACCGGTCAAAAAAAAAAAAAATACTGAAGACAGGGACAGAATGGACCTAGGTGCCGGATACATAAAAAGTAGGCACCAGCCTTCCCTACACTTTAATTCCTGGATGTTATGGTCACATAAATTCCTGGCCATACACACTCAACCACAGAGAAGGTATCTTCTGAAGAAGGCACTGATGGATGGAGTTTTGAACTGTACTAGGAATACGTTAATCACTATGTTGAACTGAATTTACCTGAAAGTGTCAACCTTAAATTGTCTGCTAGGAGAGAGTCTGGAACTCATATTCAGTTTGTAGAAATAAATACAGTTATAATTTGTGCCTATCCAAGCCTTTAATGTTGCAGCGTTAGACAGCTAGAGAGGATGTATATTAGAGAACATAAAGGGAGCACAGTACATAGCCCAGGTCACTGGATTCATTTCAATATTAGATTTTGTTGGAGATGCAGACTGAGATGCTGATAGCCAGGAGAGCCTGAAACCACAGGAGCCAAGCAAAGAGAGTGTTTCAGTCCAGAGATGCTGCTGAAGAGTTCAGCAAGCTGAAGGTAGAGTGACAGAGATCACTGAGGTCCTGCACGAGCACAGATACTGGGGTTGAAGGTACAGATACCCTTGGAAAGCCCAGGACAAACCAGGAGACACTGAACAGTCAACCACAATGTCCTTGTGCTTGAGGGGCTCACCATCTGGGTAGTGAGATGGGACATATTCACAATGAGACAGATCATGAAACCGACCTGGTGATTACTGCCAAGTGTTGTCTGTGATACAGAAAACCCAAAGGCAAAGATGAATGGGGGGCAGCCGGGGAGGGCTTCAAAAGACACTGTTTCTGTATTAAAAAAAAAAAAAAAAAAAAATAAGATGAGTGGAGAGAGGATGTTCCAGGGAAGGGGTGTAACCGAGGTGGGCAGGTGGAAGGCATCCGTTGATCTGTTCGGCTGAAACAGAAGGGATAAGAGAGGATCACACTGAAGA
>NW_007728780.1:161560-164183 GCF_000696425.1 Galeopterus variegatus | reverse complement strand
CGGAAAAAGAAAAAAAAAAAAAAAAAAAAAAAAGAATAAGATGAGTGAAGAGAGGATGTTCCAGGGAAGGGGTGTAACGAAGGTGGGCAGGTGGGAGGCATCTGTTGATCTGTTCAGCTGAAACAGAAGGGATAAGAGAGGATCAGACTGAAGAAGGAAAGGTCAAGGGGATAAAGAGATTTCTGGAGGTTGGCTCCGGACAGTTGTAGGGTGAGACTGTTGAAATAAAAAGAAAAAAAAACCCCAGAAACTAGAGGAAGATGTTCTACAAAGAGGTACAAATCCAATTATTTCCTGACATAAAATTACCATGGAAAGGGAAAGAAAAAAAAAACAAACAATCCAGCAAAATACATTGTGCCCGACGTCTTTTACCTTCAGGCATACAAACCAATACTAATTTTCAGTGCTCTTTTATGAAATTAAAAAACAAACAAACATGTAGCAGTATTCATTCATTTTAAACATAAGCTCCAAATCTAGCTTTGCAATTAAAAAAAGAAATAGTCTGATATGGGGCTTGGTTAAAGATGACTTTGGTGGCAAATTAGACATATTGGAAATGAGTTTGCACACATTTGCTGAAGAAGCTGTTGTTGCCATTTGAGCCGAATATTCTGAGCTCAGTGATGTGCAAAATAAGAAATTTAATATTTTAAGCCTTCAAGATGAATGTTACAACATCTGAACAAGAATAAATGCCATGATTATTCAATTACCTTGCATCCCAGGGTCGCATTTACCATCAGCTTTCCCAGCATGCTGNTTGCAATTAAAAAAAGAAATAGTCTGATATGGGGCTTGGTTAAAGATGACTTTGGTGGCAAGTTAGAGATTTTGGAAATGAGTTTGCACACATTTGCTGAAGAAGCTGTTGTTGCCATTTGAGCCGAATATTCTGAGCGCAGTGATGTGCAAAATAAGAAATTTAATATTTTAAGCCTTCAAGATGAATGTTACAACATCTGAACAAGAATAAATGCCATGATTATTCAATTACCTTGCATCCCAGGGTCGCATTTACCATCAGCTTTCCCAGCATGCTGATCTATTTACTGCTAAATTGAATAATTCCCCCTAAAGGGATAACATACTCTTGCAGCTTGTCCCTAAAGCCCTGGGTCTCACAGCACCCATACACAAATTTGTTATACAGAAGTGGTTGCTCGTGTGCCTCAGTTCTGATGCAAACAGCAGCTGCCAAAAGGCAACATTAGTCTGACCTTGTTTCAGTTCTCTGCTTATTTCACTTATATTCAGTGACATTCACCTCTTTACATATAATCGGTTGTGGCAATATGTAAAACGGAGAGGCACACGTAACAGACAGCTCCATTACACATGATGGTTCTGCAGATTTCTCCTGGAGCCTTTTTCAAATGACGCACAATACAACATCACAGCTTCTGTGTCTGTCGAAGATCATTCGATTAAACTATTACGCCAAGAGCGAAGATTGCTCTTCTTAGGTTGCCAATTTCTCACTGATGTTTGGCAATTTATTTAAAGCAAGAAGATAGGGGTAGGGTTTCACCTCATGCTCAAATCTTGCTCAGTGTGAGGCTTAGAGTTGGTTTCTTTTCTCTCTGGCATCAGCCACGGTCTGCAGAGACACAGCAGGTGCCCTCTGCTGTGGGTTGATACATACGAGTTTCTACTCTACTCCAGAGCTGGGAATAAGATTATTTTAAGTTGATCTGGTTTTACTACAATTTATGTCCTATATATGTCATATGTACAAACATACATATGAGGGCACATCAGAAAGTTTGTGGAAAAATGGAATTAAAACAGAATACAACTCTTTCCATGAAGTTCTGGAAGACTGCTCATATATAATATAGATGCACACATGCACACAGACACATATATGTATGTGTGTACACAGACAGGTGTACACAATGCACACACACACACACCCATCTCTTTAGATGGCTCCACATCCCATCCCGTTGCTCAAACCCAAATCTAGAGTCTCTGATCTCTCTCTCTTTGCCTCTATCATTAGTAAGTCCTCGGGCTCTCTCACTATAAAATCTCAAACCCTGAAACCTGGGAGCCAGTGGGTTTCCTGACTCCCACTCTTCCTCCTCAAGCTATTCTTCACATAGCAGTCAAAATAATTATTTTAAATTATCCCTATTTAAAAAATCCTCCCCACATGATAGTAAAGATAGAAGCTGACAGTCCAGGTTGTGGTCAGGTGACGGTGGGTTCACCTAGACTAGCCCAAGGGACACCCGCCCCTTAAGTGCCCCCATCCACAACATCCTCAAACAAACCACCGCATCAAATGAATTCTCCTTATAGAAGAATGAGGTTCATCTATATCAAAAGCAAGGGGAAAGAATGTTCCAGATGCAAGACAAAGGATATGAATTATATGCTCATGATGAAATTCTCATTTTTCCAAAGTGAAATGAGAAAAAAAAATGGTATATTAAAATTTAAAAAAACTAAATATGCTAAATTTTTTGGTTTTGGACCAGTAAGGGGATCGCAACCCTCGGCACGGTGTTGTCAACACCATGCTCAGCCAGTGAGTACACTGGCCATCCCTATATAGGATCCGAACCCACGGCCTTGGCGCTACCAGCACCGCACTCTCCTGAGCCATGGGGCC
>NW_007728780.1:160133-160919 GCF_000696425.1 Galeopterus variegatus | reverse complement strand
GCCCTAAATATGCTAAATTTTTTTTTTTTAAAGATGACCGGTGAGGGGATCTTAACCCTTGGCTTGGTGTTGTCAGCACCACGCTCAGCCAGTGAGCCAACCGGCCATCCCTATATGGGATCTGAACCCGGGGCCTTGGTGTTATCAGCACCATACTCTCCCGAGTGAGCCATGGGCTGGCCCGCTAAATTTTTAAAGTTGATTTTTTGCTGTCCTGTCTCTTTTTTTTGGGGGGGGGTAATAAAATGCCCTTTCTTTTAATAGATTATGGTGAATGCAGATTACAGTTTTCATTTTAGATCTTTACTTGGCAAAATAAGGTTCAGAGCTCTATGAAAGTCGCCTAATATATTATTTAATTTTACTTGTTCATAATATCCTAACATTTGGGAATTCTTAATCTAGAGCACATATTTCCAAAGTGCATTCTGAACTGTAATGGGGATTGCCTGCAAAAAAAAATGAAGGGGGAAGTTTATCATCCAAAAAAGTATCCTTACCATAGGACTTCCCACAACCTTAAAAATGCTAATGTACACTGTGAACCTCCCAAAAGAAGAACCACTGTACTGCAGATCCCATAATTAGTTAACCAAGAAACTCTCTCATGAAGAATTGCTTTAGAGGCTTGTCCTGGGAAGTGTTAGAGACTCGGGAAACACTTCACATATTTGATGTTTGCTGGTAAATATAAATGCATCATTACACTTTTTGTAGAAAGAGGAAACTGAGAGACACAAAAGACATTAAGATAAAAATTCAGACATTTGTGTCATGTCTCCGGAC
>NW_007728780.1:156240-159217 GCF_000696425.1 Galeopterus variegatus | reverse complement strand
TAATCAAGCACTGAATAAAGCAAGAGGCTTGGAAATGTGTGATGGAACAGGATGTTACAAAGCTATTGTTCCTGTACCTGTAAATTAGAGGTAACAAGGTCCACCGGATGACAAAGAGTGATGGAACGTTATACAGCTCCTCTTCAAGAGCAAACAATCAATGCATTTTTAAAATACCGAATAACATTATGCTGCTTGCTCTAAAAGTATGCTGCTTACATAACAGAACGCAAGAACTTTTATAATTAGCACTGGTTTATAGAAGTCTTATACTGTGTCAGGCGTGGAGGGGCAAAGGAGATTCTGATTTATTCATTCAGATTGAATTTATTGAGGCCATAGGGGGAAGTGCGAGAGCCAATGTACTCACATTAAATAGACTGAACAGTAGGTGAAGACGGAAAACCAGCATGGTCATGAATCAGTCCACGAACGTCATATTGTTGGTAGAAAATAATCACAGAACATAGAGCAACACTCACTTAGGAGGATGGGGCATCTATTCTATTCCCTTCTTCTAACCCTCCAGCTCTTCTCTGTGTGATATTAATAGATCATTAAGGTAGGATGCACCCTCTTTTGAAAGAGAGAGAACGGAACAAGAGAGACTGTTGAGGTTTTTTATGCTGTGGACTCAGGATGTGAGAGGGGCCCTCAGTCTCAGCATACGATGAGAAAAGACGTCATCCCTTTTGGGGGGTTAGTGTTTGGTGGCAGAGAGCTGGAATAGCAGGACTCGGTCTCTGGATACAGAAGTCAGGTAGGGTGAGCTCAACACTTGCTCGGAAACCAAGTGAAGTGTTATAAAGAGAATGTCTAAGTCCAGTCCTAGAATTTCCAATCTAGGTAGTTTCTTAAAATATGGGAGAAGGCAGGGATAAAGAGTTTCTCCAGACATATAAACAGTATATTTATCTTTAATCACAGTGATCAGATAGAGGAAGTAAACACAAAATAAGCATTCTGAGATCACTTCAAAGAAGGATGCCTAAAAATTTAAGAAAGGGAATATCATTTCCCTACGAAAAATTTTAGGACTGGGGTATAGCTCAAAATACACTCAAAATAATTAGGGATTCTGCTTTCTCAATGCTGTCATACTTCAGATTTTAAGAATTCTAAGGGATATTAAAATTTTTACTAAAATTCAGAGTCAAACCAATTCACACTATCACCAATGCTGCCATTACCACCACCACCATCACCACCACCACCACCACCGTCACCACCACCACCGTCACCACCACCACCAACTTCACCACCACCACCACCGTCACCATCACCACTGTCACCAGCATCTCCATTACCATCACCACCAACACCACTGTCACCACCACCACCACCATCACCACCACCAACACCACCATCACTAGCACCTCCATTACCATCACCACCAACACGATCATCATCACCATCTCTACCCTCATCAGCGCCACCATCACAACCAGCACCACCACCACCATCACCATCATCATCATTTTAACTAACATTTATTGAAAGTTTATTGTATGACATTATTCTAAATGCTTTACATAAATTAACTCTTTAGTGTAATCTTTCTTTCACATTCCAGCTGAAATGCCATTTTCCCCAAATATGTCCTCGATTATCCTCTCTTCATTGAAATTTTTTCTTCCTCTGCACAGTTCTTTAATGTAAAAATTACATTCCACATTGTAGTACAGACTGTGCCTGATTCTACTTTAAGCCTCTCAAAGTACCCTGCCCATTGCCTTACTAGTAATTGCTCAATAAACTTACTTTTGTAATGAATAATAAAAAATAATGCCTAAAGATATAATATTTTTTAAATTGGCTCTCATTTTGAAATACAAACATGTTTTCAGACCTACTGTTCAGAGAGGTCAATTAATTACCTTCATTCATCTACATCAAACCATATGTCTTTAAAATTCCCAGAAAATAAAGGACAAGTTACATTTAAATATTATGTTATCCAGGATACTGAAATATGAGACAGTTGTTAGTGCACTGAAAAAAATATAAGTACAGAATAATTGTGTTATTGGACATTTATACAATACATTCTTGATTTGAAACAGATTTTTATTCTTAAGTCATGCCACTGCTGGTAAAAAGGGCAACAAAGCATCATCTAGGAAATAGCTTTGCTGTACTTGTTGGGAGCTTGCTGTGACGGTGGTAGTTGCCAATAGCAACATTTATTACATCCAAAATAAGAAGCAGTGCCAAGATCTGTCTAACTGGAAATCCCTTGCTTAGACAGTTAGCATGCTTCTCATTCTAAAAATGCCTGTATCCAGTACTGTCTGAGCATCCCACAGAGCTTCCCTAATAAGCTTGGTAATTTACATGAGATATAATTTACTGCTTCATTTTACAAATATGGGTGGTTAGAAATAGGGATTAGATGGTTTGCCTAAGTACATGGTAGCGGACACTAGCTAAAACAATCTTCTTGGACATATAAGCCATGTATGTTGAGCTTTTCTTGCAGTTAAGTGTGGCCATGTGACTGAGTACTAGCCAATGCAAGGTGAGCAGAAATTTCCAGTCCTGGCCCACAAAAACCTCCCATGTGTGAACCTCCAGGTATTTTCCTGTTGCAATCCACCAATAAGATCATGGGAGCCACGTATTTATGTAGAAAAAAACCCCACAAGATGGAATAAGTTTGAGTCCCTGAGCCACAACCTAGGAGACAGCCGACTAGGGACACATGTTTGGGACTTTATGCATGTAACAAATAAATTTCTATTATAATAAATCACTAAGCTTTGAAAGTTTATCTGCTAAAGCAGCTAAGGTATCTTCACTAACATAGAAATTGTTATCTTGAAGTTGGATATTGTTTTAATAGAAGCCTTAAATTGCCTTAGTTCTCCTGGGTACATAGCTAGAAAATAAGTACCAGAGGCTATCAAGATGCAGATCTGAGTTATTTGAGAACAAAACAGTTGGTAAGTCTGTCATCTGCGATAACTTAGAAAACCAA
>NW_007728780.1:153891-155590 GCF_000696425.1 Galeopterus variegatus | reverse complement strand
TGAGTTATTTGAGAACAAAACAGTTGGTAAGTCTGTCATCTGCGATAACTTAGAAAACCAAGTGAATGCTCGGTTAGCCTGTAGCTCTGGAAAAGTAGATGGGGAAAGTTAGAATATCAGTGTGTCTTTGCTACCCTTGGCCGCCATTGGCAAGTTCACAATATAAATAAATAAGGGCATTCTTAGGCAAGAATTGGTTAGTTCTTCAACAGTGTTAAGAGCAATTGGAGGTCAAGTACCTCGGTAGGATGTTTATGTATACTGAACAGCAAAAAGTAAGACTGAAAAATATCTTTGAGTAAAAAGATATTTCAGCTGAAAGAAATATTAGAGATATTGCAGCTAAGACCAGTTTAAAGATGTTACCTTCCCACTAGAATTTGTACTTTTACATGGCCATGACATATACATAATTAAGCTGACAAACATAGACACTGGGCCAAGGAAGCAAAGAAAGCAGATTTGACAAGTATATTTAGTAAAAAATTGGGGTATGATGCTGGCATATGGAATGGACTAGAAGAACGAACATTAGAAACTCCTAAGTTCTTGAAAAAATTATGTTGCCAGAAAAACCTACATTTTAAAAGCATTTGGCTGCTGGAACCCCACGACAACACTTAGGTCCCCAAATATGTACCAGTAAGAAGTGGGCCATGAAGGTCAGGCACCCCCTCAAGGAAGAAATGTACCTCAGTGTCCACTTCTGATGTGACCATTGAGAACAACAGCCAAAGGGAAGGGGTACACCTGGAGATTAGGATCTAATCCATGACCTTCCCCTACTTGTAAGGCTGGGGTCGTTCACTCTGCCTGCCCAGCAGAGATTTGCTGTTGCTTTGGTCCAGGGAATGCTGTCCGGCCCCCCATTCTTACTTTTCCTACTGTAATTTATTAGTGTACTTATCCTGCCTCTGCGGTGGGATTGAGCTTCGGGGGGAGTTGGTGGGTTGTGAGGAGGGACAACTAACCTGTCTTTCTGTTCACAGATGGACAGATCACAGGTTCTGACAGACGGCTAACCATTGCTGGAGGGGTCCTACTCTTCGAGTTAGACACAGTGGCAGAATGGGATTTGGGGTTATCTTTGGCATGTGGTTGGATTATAAATATGTTCTACATGTGAGAAGAAAAATGAAACGGATGCTTGAAAACCAAAAAGTAGACTCTGGAAGAAACTGATCATGGAACTCATTTCTTCTTTTTCCTTGGCCTGCAGCAAGACAAGATTGCTCATGACCACTCATGGTTAGTTCAGGTGGACGACTGGGTCTCAGCCCTTGGAAACGAGGGGAGTGATGTGCACTGCTTTCTTGGCTTGGCAAGCAAAACCTCTGCACAGGTTCCTGCATGCTCTTTCCCCTTTGACTTTCAAGCAGACAAGCCAGAGACCTGGAAAGCTACTTAGTGGCAACGGTACAGCCATGGACGGAAGGATGCTTGATCCATGAATCACCACTTGGAAGAGAGCCAACTGTGGATCAGGAGTTTACTTTGCTGTGAAATTGCTTTAGGATTTACATGTGCAATAAATAAACTTCTATTGTGTTAAGACACTAAGATTTGGGGTCGTTGCCACTATAGCTGATGGCATTACCCTAATACCTGTGTTAATAGGAGATTGAATGTTAATAGGATTTCAAGTGCCCAACTGCTGCATCTCTTAATATGCTACCCTAAATCTCACTGTGATGACACA
>NW_007728780.1:151653-152726 GCF_000696425.1 Galeopterus variegatus | reverse complement strand
TCCCGCACCGCGCTCAGCCAGTGAGCGGGAACCGGTCTCCACATGGGATCCGAACCCTTGGGCGGGAGCTCCGCCGCGCTTCCCAAGCGGCGCACTCTCCAGTGCGCCACCGGGCCGGCCCCCTATATTATCTTTTAATTCTATTTTTCCACCAACGTTTTCAAGCACACTCATAAGTAAAGATACCATATTATCCAAGAAGACAGTATGTGTGCGTGGTAGTTCAGAGGAAAAGTAGATATACATTTGTGCTAGAATTCATAAATTCAAAGTTTAAATTGTAAGATTCTCAGAAAATATGGCATGCTTTTGAAGATATATATTTATTCTGATTATAACCTTTTGAGAGTGAACCGAAAGAAAAAAGCCTAGAAAATATAAACACTTTTGAAATACCAGTGAGGCGTTTATTATTTTAATTGTTTTAATTCTTTAGTTTGATGAATTCTTCTGAACCAACAAAATATGGCTGGGAAGTAAGTTTTACTGCAATTATCTTTCACTATAAGGTCAAATTAATTCCAAGAATTTCCAAATTCAGAGTTTCGTCTTACATACAACATTTTTTCTTTCTAATCAGCTCATTTCTTATATTATTGACTCGATAAGCAGAGGCTTAAAAATAATGGTTGGAAAGGTTTATCCGTCTTTATGTCCCTAGGCGGGCGTGCAGGTGTCTCTCATGTGAATATTATCTCCTATCCCATTTTCTTTTTCTTGCCTCTAGTAACAACTCGTTCTCCTTTTAATAGTTCAGCCTATCATTATTATTATTACTTATTTGTTTTTGGTTTTTTTAGCACCCACGTATGAGGGTAAACGTGCTATTTCTTTTTTCTATGCCTGACTTACTTCACTTAACATAATTTTCTCCAAGATTTTAACGTTCACGACTAATCCACTCACTCTACAAATGAGTTTTAAAAACTTATCAATTTTCAGTTCATTAGATTATACTTTCTAATATATTTCCTGAGTCTTGGACATGCTCTGAATCTTCGAATATTTATTCATGCATTTCTATTTTCTTTTTATGTGAGCAACAAATTAACTGGTTAAATAATACTTTACAG
>NW_007728780.1:149618-151229 GCF_000696425.1 Galeopterus variegatus | reverse complement strand
ATGCATTTCTATTTTCTTTTTATGTGAGCAACAAATTAACTGGTTAAATAATACTTTACAGAAGAATATTTCGCACAAAGAGTTACAACACGATTTTGCCTCGAATTTTGTAGATGTTGCTGTATCGTCTTTAGGGACACAGTGTGGCTATGGAAAAAGTATGAATCCAGGCTAGTTTTTCCCTTTATAGTCTATTCTTTTGCATGCCTGCTTGTAGAAATATTTATAGATCTTTGCATCTCGATAACCTACCACAACTGTCTTGTTGTTAGTTGCTTTGTAATACATATGTCAGAACATGCTGATCTGCAGATTTGGGTTGAATTCATTTCTAGAAATGCCTTTGTTTGTTGTTGCTGTTCTGAAATTATCTTCAGGTATAACAATAATCCATAAACTTGATATCCATTTCTTACCTCCATATCGATAATCCTCTCTCTCATTAAATATGTTAACATAAGTAAAAAATTTAGAGTGCTTCCTTACACAAAATGCTAAAAATATTAATTATTATTATTCTAATTAATTGCTTTAACCTCTCCTTCCATCCCTAAATTCTGGCTGGTTTCCTCAGTCTTCCTCTCCCTGTCACTGACTGAGCTCTGCAGTCCTGATTCCCTACTTTGAGTTTCTAAAGAGTTTTAAATTTCTGCAATGGTAATCACTTTCCTTAATATGCCTAATTCACCTGTATTACCATCTCAGCTTCGAACTTTTCATGCAGAATATTAGTTGATATGCTTTAAATTTTACTAAATTCCTTCATGTGATAAACACTTGCCTAAAATTTTCTTCTCTTTGTGCTTTCTTCTAAAATGTGTTCTGAAATCCATCTTTTGCATGCCAGACTCTTTTCTTTCACTCTTGGGCTACATTTTGCGTAAGTTTAATGCAGGTGAGATATTTCATGTCTGGGGATCTTTGAACACTGAGTGCTAGTCTTATGCAGGCCTACCTTTTGCCCCAGAACAGAATGGAAGGATTCTCTTTGAAATTCATCCCTGTTTTCCTCGACACTGTTTGAAAAATCCTTTTAGAACAGGAGCAAGAGAGTTGGAATTCATGGTTTCAAGGGGCTGGGGCCTGTCAGGTAAGGAAAAGGGACCCTATAGTTACAGTCAGGGAATTTTTCTCTTTTCGCTTCTCTGCCAATTAGTTTGAATCTGCTGGAACACGGGCCAGATTCACAAAACTGAAGGTGTGCCCTGGTCTACGGAACGTACCTTTGGGATTTTGACTTCTTTCTCTACTTGGAGTAGGCCTGCCAAACCTCTTCTGGGATGCTTGTGGTTTATGACTTTAGGATTTTTTTTCATATTTCCCACGATCATTTTGTTTTCTGTTGACATTTTGGGTAGAGCCTTTGGACCCTTAAAGATTTGTCTATTTCCTTAGTTGGACAAAAGGGGGAAAAAGTCATTTTCTTTGATGTTACTCAAACTAAGGCCTTAAAGAATCATTTATATTTCTGGGGAGAAAGAACTTCAGGTGGGTTATTCCACATCTTCTTTGAACGGCCTGCACCCCCAGTCTTGGCTCTTCAGAATGTGAGAATACCAGGGAGGTTGTTTTGAGAATTCTTCCCTGAAATTTCCTTTCACACGACAAGGA
>NW_007728780.1:147435-148690 GCF_000696425.1 Galeopterus variegatus | reverse complement strand
AAAAAGTATTGCATTACTATTTCTAGTTTTCCTATCACATTAAGAAAGGACACCACAAGCTTAAGCATAATATTGTCATTTTTTTCTGTAAGTCGGAAGTTTCTTTTTTAAAAATACTCTAATAGATTTTTTTCCCTTTTATAAAAATTAATGCTTAACACTGCAAAGCAAGTTTCCTAATAGTAGGATTTCTTTCCTTCATGCTGAAGTGCTATTTTTTGGTAGATGGAATAATTACAGCTCAGGCAGGGCACAGGAGGAATCCAGTGGATAACGTCATGACTAATCGAGTGATAACCATGATCTGTTTTTCAATCAGATGTATTCTTTTTTGTATTATGGCCCCACTGCATTGACTTGACTAAAATTATTATTAGATGCATGCTAACTTAGTTACGTAGTATTTTTTTTAACAGAAAGAAAGCAGATTTTTTTCCCTACTCACAGAAATATATTAAACTTTCAGCACAAATAGATTGCTGACAATTAAAAATGAGAAATCTGCAACAATTCACCTGTGGATGGACACTTAAGTTGATTCTGTATCTTGGCTATTGTGAATAATGCCGCAATGAACACAGGCATGTAGATATTTCTTTGAGATCCAAATATCAATTCCTTTGGATATATACCCAAAAGTGGGATTGCTGGATAAGATGGTATTTCTACTTTGAGTTTTATACATATATGAGGTGTCTTGATACCCAGAAAGTTTTACAAGTGGGAAGGAGACAGCTGGGTAGGGCTGATGAGGAAAAGCTTTATGGGAAACTGAAGTTTTAAAGAACAGTGGCCTCGGGAAGTTGTGGAAGTAGCTGAATTACTTCTAGCTGGTTCTCCTTTCAACCCCCATGGCTTGATGGACTCAAGGTCTTTTCTCTCCTGAACTGGCTCATATGACCTCGATGGTCCATGCAAATGGACGTTTTTATCAACTCGGTGTCATTCTTACACATGAGTAGCCTCAAACCCACAGTCTACTTTCTCTGGGAAATTCTTTCTTGCTGACCTTAAGTTTGCCATGTCCCTGCCAAGTACCCAAGTCCACAGACTCAGAGTCAGTACCTGAGGACTTGGAATAATTACTGCTCGGTATTATAAGTGCTACATTTTCAGCGGCCTTATATCATTTTGCAGGACAGCCTAAAAAATGAAATGCTATAGGGCCGAGCCCGTTGCGCACTTGGGAGAGTACGGCGCTGGGAGCGCAGCAGCGCTCCTGCCGCGGGTTCGGATCCTATATAGGGATGGCCGG
>NW_007728780.1:146273-147093 GCF_000696425.1 Galeopterus variegatus | reverse complement strand
AATTGGACACCTCTCTGTATTACGTTATAGTTTCTTGAATATTTCTTTCTCTTTTACTAGATGGGAAAGATTATCTTACTCATTTTTTTAACTATCCCCATGGACCTTGTAGTAGACATTACCTTTCTAAAGAGCTGGGGCTACTTTAAAAAAAAGTGCTTCATTTTTTTTTTTTCCTTTTTGTCTTTTTTCGTGTCCGGCAACGGACCGCAACCCTCAGCGCTGCGCCCGCCCCTCGCTCAGCCAGTGAGCAGGAACCGGTCTGTATGTGGGATCCGAACCCTCGGCGGGAGCGCCACCATGCTCCCAAGCAGCGCACTGTAGCAGTGCGCCACTGGGCCAGCCCGTAAAAGTGCTTCATTTTTAATAATAGTTCTTTACTGATCATCTCACCCCTCTCAGTTTGTTGATTTAATCATAATTCCACCATCACAGGAAAGGTGAACACTGTGAGAACCATGTAGTACTTTCCAAGCTCCAAAGTGGACTTGGAACACATGTAATGAATATTTAAAAGATGCTTAAAGAGCTTTGGGCTTTAAAAGGGAAAGATGTAAAAATATTTCCCAGAAACAGTAATTACTGAGTAGTAATAATAATAATAATACAGTAAAATACTGAGCAAAAAATAGTATGAGCTCCTTGAAGACTTAGCTGAGAGGTGATTTCCTCCAAGAAGCTCTCCCTCTGTCTCCAGCTCCTTGGGGGTACCCATTACATCCTCCATCTGCATAATTCTGTCTGAGCAATGACCACATTATCCACATGCATATTAACTGGAGGTGTCAGTCCTCAAACCCAGCCTCTAAAGTACCACACC
>NW_007728780.1:143774-145567 GCF_000696425.1 Galeopterus variegatus | reverse complement strand
AAATACACAGAACTGTATTTTGTTTTCTCAGGGGAAATGATTCTAAAAGCTTGAATTTTTCTGCATAGTGTGGATGATTTTTTTTTTTTTTGGATAGAACACTAATTTCTGAAAATGAGTAGAAAGCAGGTATATAGCTAATAATCATGTCATCTGTCTGCCAGAACAAGATAATTTTTCCAACCTAATTCTTACTGTCCTGAGTTTGATTTGAAAGACACCTACATATATTTGACTAAATTCTAGGTTTTCAGAAATGTAAACTGTTTCTTCCTAAAGGAATATAAATTTGAAAGAGGAATCCCATATCATAAATCAACAGCACTGAAAATACCTCATGACATGTATTTAGACTTGCGGGAACAAAATATAGATTAATGTCAAAATAAAGTAGTTCACCAGAACTTAGTGAAACTTGGAGCCAAGTGAGCTTTCCAGGCAAAAAATGTCAATCTAGTCCTTCTTGTTCTGAGACCTATTTCTTGGCCACACAAAACAAAATCTCAACAGTTATCTCGAATATCGATAGTGAGGTTATTCTGGACAGACACCCCCTCTATGGGACAGGCAGACCCTTGCTCGGTCACATGCAGAATATTCTCCATTGTGGCCTGATAGATCTATGCTTAATTTGCTTTAGTAAATGTTGCCCATACTGACCCTAGAAGTTGGAGACTTTTCCCAGCATTTCCTCTAGAGAGTAGGAAAGGTATAAAGTCAATTATAGCAATTTAAAAACAAAATTTCATCACTATTTGTCAACAAATATAATATCCAATGATATTACAGTGTACCCTTTGGCCACCTATCAATTCGAGATTAGGAATATATTCAAATCATTCCACTTTGGGGGATCCTATTTAGCAATAAGGCACTCCCAGTGATAATTCATGACATGTTGGATGCAAAAAAGCATACACTGAGCATCTATCTATTACTCTGTGCTCAGATATGTCCTGCGACCTATGGCTGTCACACTCAATAAATATGCATTGAATTAAGGTATGACAGAAATAAAAAAGGTAGAATAGAGTTCCTAATCTCACTAGACATATAACAAAGATAGGAAGAGACTATATAAGACTGAGGATTCATAAACAATCCCAGAACAATCCAAAAGGCAATTAAGTGTTAAACTGTGACATGTCAGCAAAGGAGGAGGTCAGGTGAAGAGTCAGAGAGCCACGGATGGAGAACATTGTAGAACACAGAGCTTCTAACAGAAGGGAGCCAAACTCCACTCAACTCCTTCCTTTGCAGAAACTTCAAATGCCGGAGCTTCCCAGGGTTTGGCCCTTTTTCCTCACCTCCATCTGCAGTGTCTCCTTAGGTGACAGGATCCAGTTCCACGGAGCACACACAATGATTCCCAATGACTGTTTCTGTTGCCAGTCTCCCACGTGAGCACCTGATATAAACCTCCAACCACCTACTTGACAGCTCCACTTCCATGTTTGACATGTAATTCTTATGTTGCAATTGTCCAAAATGCAACTTTTAAACCCCACTCCCTGGCCTGCTACTTCCCCAGTATCACACATACTCACACCAAGGATGCCAATATCCCCTAAGTCGCTTGGGCCAAAACCTAGGAAACACCCTCAACTCCTATTTTCTTGATTGCCCATATCTCATTCATCAGCAAATCAAATTGTTTTTTCTTCTCTCCAGTGTTTCCACCTTTGTTCAAACCACCACTCTCTTCCTCCTCACCAACAAGCAAAGTTAACTTGTTAAAAGTTAAAATTAGTACAACCATTATGGAAGACCGTGTGGAGGTTTCTCAAACAACT
>NW_007728780.1:142291-142936 GCF_000696425.1 Galeopterus variegatus | reverse complement strand
GTTAAAAGTTAAAATTAGTACAACCATTATGGAAGACCGTGTGGAGGTTTCTCAAACAACTACAGATAGGATGGTCTTAAGATCCAGCAATCCCACTGCTGGGTATACACCCAAAGGAGTGGAAATCATCATGTTGAAGGGACACCTGCAACACCACATTTATTGCAACACTATTTACAACAGCCAAGAGTTAGAACCAACCTAAATGTCCATTGACAGATGACTGGATAAAGAAATTGTGGTACATACACACAATGGGATACTACTCAGCCATAAAAAAGAATGAAATTCTGCTATTCACAGCAACATGGATGAGCTTAGAGAAAATTATGTTAAGTGAAATAAACCAGCCACAGAAAGAGAAATACCACATGCCCTCACTCATAAAAATAGAGCTAAAAAAAGAGAGCAAAACAAAACGAGCAAACAAAATCAAATTAATAATAATAACAATAAGTTGAACTGTTAAAAGGAGAGAGAACTGAGTTTACTAGAGGCAGGAAAGGGGAGAGGGAGCGGGGACAGTGACAGGCTAATTAACAAACAAAGTCCAGCGAGATAATAAAAATAAGCCCTATTGGTGTACAGTCGACCCAGAAATCTATAACCAATAATGTTTTGCTGCGTGTAACCAAATAAGTAGAA
>NW_007728780.1:139720-141443 GCF_000696425.1 Galeopterus variegatus | reverse complement strand
ACAGTCGACCCAGAAATCTATAACCAATAATGTTTTGCTGCGTGTAACCAAATAAGTAGAAGAGAGGAGATCAAATGTGCACATCACAAAGAGATGATTGTTCTGCAATGATGACTAGGCTAATTACCCTGAATAAATCAACACACATTGTATACATGTATTGAAATACAACTCTGTACCCCATAAATATGCACAATCAATATGTTTCAATTATAATAATTTTAAAAAACCACAAACAAAAAAACAGTCCAGTGGCTTTCCAATAGTAATGGAATAAAATCCAAACTTTCTTGCTATAGTCTGAGAGACCTGGTCTAGTCTAAAAAATCATGAACCATTAATCATTATATCAGTTTGATAGATCATGATTTACATTTAAAAGAAAATAGAGTGGAATAAAAAATGCCCCAGTTCATCATATGTAGTAAGAATAACTATTTTGTGATGCTAAGTTTTAGTTTTGTATGTTTAGGTGTAAAAGGTGGGAAAAAATGAAGTGTTTTTCCTACTCCCAACATATTTCTGACACCAGATTCTCCAAGGGACACCAGCTGGGTGTCCCGTAGTCCAATTCTGATACTACCTACCTGGAAATAGTGTCAAATCCCACAGGTTGAGGACTCAGCCCAACAGACTGCCCCCCACTTCAGATGCCAATAATGAGTCCCAGGTTGTGACCTGCATTTCTGACTGACAAGCTATAAAGAGGGGTTCCCACACCCCCCTACTCGGGTCCAATTAGCTTGCTAGAGCTGCTCACAGAACTCAGGGAAATACTTTACTTATGTTTATCCATTTCTATAAAAGATCTTGCAAAGGATACAGATAAACAGCCACATGTAAGAGATACACAGGGTAAGGTATGGGGCAAGCGGTGTGGGGTTTCCAAGCCCTTCGCAGGTGAGCCACCCTCCAGGTAACTCCAGGTATTCAGCTATCCAGAAGCTCTCTGAACCTAGGCCTTTTGGTTTTTACAGAGGCTTCATTATGTAGGCATGATTAATTACATCACTGATCATCAGTGTCCAATTCAACCTTCACCCTGGAGGTGGGAGGTAGAGCTCAAAGTTCCAACCCTCTAATCACAGGGTTGGTTCCCCTGGCAACCAGCCCTAATCCTGAGGCTATCCAGTAGCCCCCCAGCCATTAGTCAGCTCATTAGCATCAAAAGGACACATCACTTTGGAGATTCCAAGGGCTTTAGGAGCTGTGTGCCAGGAAACAGGACAGGATGAAGATCACATATATATATACATCATTATACATCTCATACATATATATATCATTATAAATCACAATATCACATTAGGCTATGGGTGTATTTGTTTGCAACTCAAATGTATTTCTTAACATGAGTTATGTTTTAAAAAAATGTTGGAAAGCCCCTGACCTACACGATCTGGCCCGTGGCCTTCACTGTGTTACAGCCTCACTAATGTTCATTCTAACTCTCAATCAAGCAAGCTCACCCCTGCCTCAGGACCTTTGCACATACTATTCTCTCTACTTGGAATGACTTATCCTTAGATTTTTTCACATGGATCATTCTTTCTTATCATTCACATCTTAACCAAGTAGCACCTCCTAATATGCATCCTCTGTCTAAAGTAGTACTTTCCTGTGCCTCTCCCATGGCTTTTTGCCTTGTTTAGGCTTCATCTTTGCCCCGCACCCATCTCAACTCATCCATTTCCTTATTTGTTTGTGTCTTTATTTTCTGC
The DNA here is from genome assembly GCF_000696425.1 of Galeopterus variegatus. Taxonomy (NCBI): domain Eukaryota; kingdom Metazoa; phylum Chordata; class Mammalia; order Dermoptera; family Cynocephalidae; genus Galeopterus; species Galeopterus variegatus. Next base: position 139,722 of record NW_007728780.1, on the reverse strand, counting down.
TT
>NW_007728780.1:138769-139455 GCF_000696425.1 Galeopterus variegatus | reverse complement strand
TTCCTGTGCCTCTCCCATGGCTTTTTGCCTTGTTTAGGCTTCATCTTTGCCCCGCACCCATCTCAACTCATCCATTTCCTTATTTGTTTGTGTCTTTATTTTCTGCTTATCTCTATTAGAATGCAAACCTTCACAAGTTCAGGGACCACATCTGTCTGGTTTACTACTGTATATTCAATACAAAGATTAGTGTTGATCATTCAATAGGTGCTCAATAAGCATTTGTGGAACAAGTAAAATTGAAGGCATAATTCTCCACTGCGGAGGGAGCTGGGGAAATCTGCAGTCTCTCCTGAGCTTCTCGGGGCCCCATTTAGAAAAGACAAAGCAATGGAATTAGTATTCCAAACTCCTCCCTTTGGGTTTGTGTTTGGTCCAAGAGGCCATTCATCTCAGCACATTAAATTGTTAATTATGGTGTCCGGCTTCTCTTTTCTTTATGGGGAGAGAATAAACAGTTATTATTAAATAGTCATTTAATAGGCAGTGGTTTCTTCCAGGGCAACCATTATTAAAACTGCACAAACATGCACATAAATAAAGCCATCTATTTAAAATTAGGACAAACCGACTTAATAGGTTCATTTCTATTCTACTCACTGGCATGGGGACTCCCTCCTTAGAATACGGACAGTCTCTTTTTTACCCTTTCTCCCAACTGATTTCCTGGCTCGTGCATGATTTCC
>NW_007728780.1:135910-137481 GCF_000696425.1 Galeopterus variegatus | reverse complement strand
AACATGGGACAATCCCCTCCGTGCCTACATGTAGTAGGTATTCAATATTCATTTTAAAAACGGTCAGGAGTCGAGATGGATTCGTGAACAGTTTTGTGGTGAACTAGATGAAATCTGATGTCCTTTCTGAGAGTCTGTGATTCAGGTATTGAATACACTTCTTGAAGGAGTTGTCTGTGGCTGCAGGAATTCTGATTTACTCTTCAACCAAGTGCATTCTGGTTTCCACCCCCCTTGATTCCAGTGACACAGTTTTTGCCAGAGTCAACAGTGAACTTCAAAAGACACTTCTCATCCTAATTTGTTGCCTCTCCTGAGACCATTTGGCATTGCCGACTGCTGCCTCTTTCTTTTTTTTTTTTTTTTTTTTTTTTTTTTTTTTCNCAGCGCTCACTGGCTGAGCGCGGTGCAGCCGGTCTCAAAAAGGACAAAAAAAAAAAAAATTTCTACTAGTTAATGGGACTTATTACATTACAACCACTATTTTAATTTAATCTTCAGTTAATCTCACATAAACCTTATGAATTAGGTAGTATTATTTCTCCCATTTGATGAGAATAGGGCAGAGGGAAAATAAATAACACAGATAGTAAGTAGAGGACATGGTTTGAACTTAGCTAGTGTAATTACAGAATCCACTTTTATTCACCTATCTTACTAGATGACTTATGTTCCCGTCCATCTCTAAGAAGTAAATTTATAAACTGTGAATCCTTGGATTTTCTGTTAGCTTCTCTGGGTACTTATCTTATTCTTCCAGCAGACTGGAAGCTACTGACGTGTAGAGACTATGTCTGTCTTTGAATAACATGGGACAATCCCCTCCGTGCCTACATGTAGTAGGTATTCAATATTCATTTTAAAAACNAAAGCATCATTTCCCTGAAACTGGGCAGCACAGCCTCCTCCTGACTTCTCTCCTACTGCTCCGGGGCTCTCTTTGGTATTCATTTTAGCATCTGCTTTCCTTACCTAGACCTACAATGCTGGAAGGTTTCTCTTAAGGTCTGGCTTTGCTCTACCGTCCATGTGCTAAGGATTTTTAAATCTATTCCTCCAGCTCTGATCTTTCTCATGAGCTTCAGACCTTGGGGAATGGCAAAAGGTGATAACTTTTAAAATACTTCAGTATAAATAGTGTGCTATGTGTAGAGTGGATTTGTTTGCATTTGAAGGAATAAGGTATCCAAGCTCTGGGGTTGGGTGGATAACAAGTGGAGTACCTAACTGGGGATCCACACTCCAGAGGTGACCTCGTAATTCCTTCGTGTTACGTCATCACAGTCTCTCCCAGAGGGTGTAATTAGACAGCAATGTCAGGAATGACTTTTTGTTTGTGAGATGAGAGGTGCTCAAACTATTCGTTTGGCTATTGCCTTGGGTTGAATGTCCCCCCAAAACTTAATCCCCACTGTGACTGTTAAGAGGGTGGGAAATTCTATTATGGTAATTGCAAGGTGGGGTCTTAAAGAGGTGATTAGATTCTGAAGAACACGCTTAGTGAATGGATTAAAAATGGTGATCATGGGCATGGTTCTGAGGGCTTTAAAAGAAGATCGCAGGAAGAATTA
>NW_007728780.1:132428-134814 GCF_000696425.1 Galeopterus variegatus | reverse complement strand
TAATCCCCACTGTGACTGTTAAGAGGGTGGGAAATTCTATTATGGTAATTGCAAGGTGGGGTCTTAAAGAGGTGATTAGATTCTGAAGAACACGCTTAGTGAATGGATTAAAAATGGTGATCATGGGCATGGTTCTGAGGGCTTTAAAAGAAGATCGCAGGAAGAATTATCACTCTTTCTGCTTCTGCCATCTCGCAATGTGAGACCCCTGGGTCGCTGTCATCACCACCAAGACCCTCACTAGATGTATTCTCTGGACTTTGGACTTTCCAGCATCCGAAACTGTAAGCAATAAGTTCCATTTTCTTACAAATTACCCAGTTCTGTGTATTTTGTTATAAACAACAGAAACAGACTAATACAGCTACATGAAGGAGGTGTAAAATCCAGCAAGCCTAGCAACCCACACCTTTGACTAGCCTCGATGGACCTGTGTCTCCCACTACACAGAGAACTTTGTCACCTGACTCGACCCCCCTGTGGTTGTCTGCTCTTACCAGACACAAAGTTGAAGGTAAGTCTCATGCATCTTGAACACTTACTGGATAGAACCTGATATATTAAGTCCAGTATGTCCTGATCATCTTTACACAAACTTTCTCCTACTTCTATGTTCTTTTACTCAATAAATAAACTGACTCAATGGTTCAAGCGAGAACTCTGGGCATTAGTTTTAACTTCTCCCATTCTCATCATATCCCACATTCAATCAAACTCGATCGACACCATCACCTACATAATTCTCAAAGCCATCCATTTTTCTCTGTCTACACTGGTGCTTTCCAAATCTAGGCCACCAGCTCCATTGTCTCCTGGGTTGCCACCACGACCTGTCCTCAATCTTTCCCCTTCTACTCAACTCTCTACACATCAGACGGAGTAACTCTAATGAAATGGAAATCTGTATTCTAATTATACTGTAACTACTTATGAGAAAACAGGGGTGATATACAAAATATCTAGTAGCTGCTAAATAGTATAGGCACCAACCAATCAAAACAAATGCCAACCCACTTACAAGGAAAATCAGTTGTAAACGCCACTTTAAACCAGCCAGGTTCCCCGTGAGATTGTGTCCCGTCCTCGTCTATACACTTTACTATATTGTAGATTAGGCACATCAGTGTTAACCCTTGTACCCTTTGCACCTAGTAGTGCTTAACATAAGGCAGGATCTTGTTGCAAAAATGAGAGAATATAAATGAGAAAGAAACCTCAATCAATAAGCCAGTATTCTTAACCTCGGTTCTAGCATCCTGTTTTCTATGACCAATTCTTCACCTAAGCTGGGGTGGGGAGTACTATGGAATTTAAGGAATAGGGATCTAACATTTTTTGGTACAGCATTAAACCACATTTGCTGCTTTTGGAGTCCTAATATTAAACCCCAAATTTACACCTTACTATTTTTCTCATTCTCTTGTCTCTTTAGGGAAGAAATTGATTCTCTTCCTTCCCCACCTTCACCTTCAGTTTCCTTCTTTAGGACTGAGGTGTGACCCAAAACCACAGACCGAGAAGTTTCCCTAAAGCTTAATTGATTGATATCCTGAACTTACAGCAACCAACTTCTCGATTGTCGACACCAAGGTTCAGTTAAGTCCATGTAGAAAAATATAAGGGACATATCATGGCTATGAGATTGTTGACAGCAGTAAGTCCCACCCAAACATCTCACAGGGCCCACACCATGTGTCACGTAGCAGTAGGATGCAACGTCCCAGGGCTTTCCAGGAGACAAGACCACCTCAGTACAGATGCAACTCTCATAAACCTTATAGCAAAGCTTACCCTTACAAGAATAGCTTAAACTCCTTTTATGAAAGAAATACCTGGTCACTGACCTGGACTGAATACAGCTATAAGAAAGGAGAATAATTCCCCACACTCTAAGAATGTTCTCCAGAATGACCCTGCCTGGCCCATGGGTCACCTGATCCCGTGACTGCACCTGGCCGATGCCATTGGCTTGCTCCCACTGTTTGTCATGTGAAAGCATTGCCAGAATAAACTGCTTGAGCATCAGATGCTGTCTAAGACTCATCTTTGATGCAAATTGGACGGAAGCAGGAAGAGTCTGGTTGACTCTTGGGAAAGCTGGTCAACCAGAACCACCCGACACCCCTGAACATGACAGCCCAGTTCAACAAATATATATTGGCAAACTCCTGAAATGTAATGGTGAGTGAGTTACACCCTCTTTCTCTTGGAAACCTCCCTTCATACTGGTGGACACAAACACAAATGAGTCCTTTAAGCACATAAGTATTGAAGCTGCGTTATCCAATAGGCAGGCTAAACTCATATTTAGGACAGCAGCATAGTAGGGCACAAGGACATAAAGAAAAAATTTAGAAGAGTCTGATACAGTTGATATAAAAAGGAA
>NW_007728780.1:129440-131486 GCF_000696425.1 Galeopterus variegatus | reverse complement strand
TCACCCTGAGTCGTTCCCAATACTTCCTTTGTTGTCTCCACGTTACCTATTAAATCTGCCATGCTGACCTTCGCTCCCTGCCCAGTGCTCAATCTGTACAACCTAAGAGGTGTATCTAGTTCCAAACCCCATGCTTGGGGATATCCCAACATGCAAGAATCACAGCCCATTTGTTCCAACCCGGTAAGGCTAATTTGCTCACAGTTTCTGTGTTTTTTTATCAGTGATCACCTGCACGTCTGTTAACCATTAAGCAAATGTCAGTTTGCATCATCACTGTCTTTTTAAACCTTGTTTGAAAGTTATCTTCTGTAGGAAATCTTTCCCGATGGATAGCAGCATGCATGTAAAGGGCTTCCTTTTCATGAAAAGTGATCAATGCGTATTGTTTAAAGCTGTGTATTCATAAGTATATATGAAGTGAATAAAAGTATCTGTATGGCAAGTCAGGTGATTTAACTCAGATTGTCACCTTCTCTGGTGACTACACTACTTCACATTCCTGTGATCATCTCAAGTGCCCAGCAGACCAACACCCACACTGAGTAGTGCGGAACAAAGGTTCATCAAACCCTCACAGTTTTTATTTAGCCTTATTTCCTCAGCAGATTCCTGGTGAAAATTTGATCAGAGAGAGTGAGGTAGGAGAAATGCACATGACTCAAATCTCTTGATAGAATTTAGGAGTTTTGAAGAATTAGAGCATTTCGCATGAGAGCAATATCAAAATAGATGACCTAAAACTAAAGTTGTTTTCTCCAGAACCTGCAGCTACTGAATCGTCTCCTGAGGCTGCTAATATTTTCCAGCTCTTTCTGAAGAGAAAAATAAGCAAAAACAGTCCACTTTTTCCTCAAAGCTCTTTGATCCCCTACAAATACGAAGATGATATTTCACAGAGTGAGCTCCTTAGACCACTCCTCCAGGTAGATGCTCTAAAAAAGGCTTCTTTGGTGAAACAACTTTGCAAACACTGTATAGTATAGCCCTGGATTGGAGATTCTCAATGAAGAGTAGCATGTTAAATATCTCAGTTAAGTATCTCAGTAAATAGACTAGTTTTAATTTGTTAAACCCTTCATTTCACAAGTGTATTTGAGCACAGACAGATTTTACCCTCTATAATATCACTATCAACGTCACTCCATACAACATGAACTGGGAAAGGCTATATTGTCCTTCCATTAAATTCATACACTCACACGTGTGAGAGTTGCATAGCCTGCGGCATTTATTTTGACCTTGCATATTAATTCACAGTGCAAATATCTTCTTTATGTTTGCTATTTTTATTGCAATCCATAAGCACAGGGTAGATAGTTCTTCAACAATAGTCCTCTGCTTGTGTAAACCTCGTGTGGTTTATCCCAATTGTATCAATGGACCAGTTACCACCGGGATGCCAAAGCAGCAAAAAAACAAACAAACTAGAAATTCGAAGGAACGAGAACATTCGCACTGAACCATGATGCTGCAGTCTAAGCAGACATTCCATCACTGGGCTGACACTGAGGGCAAAGCTCAGGTTCGATCGCCACACACGCTTACTCCATCTTCCCCTCTAAAACAGGCAGTAAATTTCTCGTTTTTGGCTTGGATTATGGCCCAACCAACTGTCAAGAGAACTGCAGGCCTCAACATAGAGATTCAGCACAGAATTACAGCTTCTCAGCAGGTGAATCCCAGGAGGCAGGTGATATAGTCAATAGGCCCCAAAGCAGCTATTTAAAACCCAGGGCCTGTTTTCTTTAAAGGTACAGGATTTATTTACTGGAGAGCCATTTGAAACTTTCTGCTTCCACCTGCCGTTCTTTTTCTTTCCACTCTATCTTCAATTTCCAGAAACTGGTTTGAAGTAACAAATAGGTACAGGATCTATAGATTTCAACTTAAGTGCCTTACTGACTTCAAAGCTGTTTAACGAATCTCACTGTACGTTATTGCAAATATTCAAAAAATTTTGAAAATCATTAACAAGAAATTACAGGCATGAAAACTCAAGTATTGATCTATGACACCCTTTAGTTTTTATAACAGTCTTACCAC
>NW_007728780.1:126431-128350 GCF_000696425.1 Galeopterus variegatus | reverse complement strand
GGCCAGTGTTGCTCACAAGACACCTGTATCAGAATAACTTGAAATGCTTATTTAAAATACAGATTCATAGGCCTTTGGTTGAGACCAGGAATCTGCATTTTCAACCAGTACTCTGAGTGTTCCCTGTGCATCTGTAGTGCCATAGGAATCCCACTGATGCAGGAGGAGAAAAAGAGGTGCATACTCTGCTGTGGATTGATTGAATTGTGTCCTCCAAAGTCCATATATTAGAAACAATCCCCTACTGTAACTGTTGATGGTGGGAGATCCTATTACGGTAATTGAAAGGTGGGGCCTTGAAGAGGTGATTAGATTGTAGGACCNGAGGGTTGCGATCCATTGCCGGACACGAAAAAAGACAAAAAGGAAAAAAAAAAAGAAACTTTCTGCTTCCACCTGCCGTTCTTTTTCTTTCCACTCTATCTTCAATTTCCAGAAACTAGTTTGAAGTAACAAATAGGTACAGAATCTATAGATTTCAACTTAAGTGCCTTACTGAGTTCAAAGCTGTTTAACGAATCTCACTGTAGGTTATTGCAAATATTAAAAAAATTTTGAAAATCATTAACAAGAAATTATAGGCATGAAAACTCAAGTATTGATCTATGACACCCTTTAGTTTTTATAACAGTCTTACCACCCCAACTAGACTTAATAATCTTTCACACTAGACTCATGTATTGTGTCTCATTCCATTTTCCAACATGGAGCAATATTTTGCCATTATAATATTTATCCACCCATCCATCCATCCACGTGACAAATATTATTGACAACCTGCTGTGTGTTAAGCACCGCTCTGTAATTTGATTTTTATTTAGAGATAATGGTGATAATATAATAAATGAAAACAACATTACTTTTGCAATCCAAGCAAAATTTGAAGAATCTAGTGGATCTTGTCAAAAAACCAAGGCCAGTGATACTTGAGGGAAATCAGATAAGGGACAGGCTGTGCCTTTTGTCGGCCAGTGTTGCTCACAAGACACCTGTATCAGAATAACTTGAAATGCTTATTTAAAATACANTGTCAAGTAGAAGCTCTAAGTCTGACTGTTTGGGTGTGAATAGACTTTATTTATTAGCTGAGGGATGTTGAACAAACTATTTCTTAGCCTGAAACTCTTCAGATATTAGATTAGGCTAATACTATCTTTCTCATAGGATTCTTTAGGGAGTTAATTAAAATAAATCATACCTAGCATGTACCTGGTATGTGGCATGCACTTGAACATTGCTATTTTGTATTATTTATCAGACAGAGAGCAGCTACTGAAGATACAAGTAAAAAGTATCTTATAAAGGTAAAAAGGGCATGTAAACTACCTAGGTGAGTAAGTATATCTTATAAGCAAATAATGGAGTAAATGAAATTCTCACTTACCTCATTTTGTGCAAGAAAACTCAACCACCAGACCTTCGTATAATTTTGATATCACTCCTAACTCTATTTCCACTACCCATGAAAGATTTCCTCATTTCCTTCTTGAGATGGTCTGTATGCGTGAATGGATGACCAACCAGAAATATATATACATTCATATTTGATGATGGATGTAGGCTTCTGAAGTGTCTACTTCATTCAAGNTAAACATGGCATAGCAGAGAAAGCATGGATTTTAGAATCAGGAAGACATACTAACCCTCCCCCACTTACTAGCTGTGTAAGCTTGACAAGCTAATTAATCTCTATGGGCCTTAGTTTTCTCATCTATAAAATGGAGACAATAGCAGAAAATTATAAGATGGTTGTTCAGATTAAAAGATTTATAAATATTTTGTAATGTTGAATATGCTAATAATCCTGACTTGATCGTCACACATTGTACACATGTATTGATATTCAACTCTGTATTCCACAAATATGTATAAATCAATTATGTAAAAGTAAACAAAAAATAAAATAACATACCAAAAAA
>NW_007728780.1:117581-124786 GCF_000696425.1 Galeopterus variegatus | reverse complement strand
ATATATATACATTCATATTTGATGATGGATGTAGGCTTCTGAAGTGTCTACTTCATTCAAGACTGGCCCCCACTCAAATGGATCATGCTGAAGAAAAGGAGACACTTTCAGGTCAGGCTTGCTCTGGTGTCACCCACACAAGCAATGCAGGTAAAGGAACTAGACTAGCAAGACTCTTGTTAAGTGGTTGCTGAGCTCACTTCTGTTTCCTTCTCCCTATCAGTATTCCAGCTTCATTACTATTAAAAATAAAACAATGTGAGATCTCGATTTAATATTTATAATTAGCAACACAGTGTCCTCAACACATCATTCTTACAGCCTTCTTTCTTTTGTCTCAAGGACCTTCATCTCTTTAGATGAGCCCGTCTGTCCATTTCTCTTCTCTTATTCCTCAGATCATAATCACCATCACATCTAGGACCCCCTTAAAGTCAACTCACTGAAGTTTTTAAATTAAGGCACTTGATTGACTTAGGAACAGAAACAACAAAACTGAACCTATTGAGATGTGTTGTGCGAACATTACTGCAAGACTTTCTAGACATTCAGGTGACACTGAACTGCTTATCCGCTTAGCTTGCTGTGTGATGAAATAAGATAGAATCTTTAGACAAACTTGATTGTCAAGGAGCCTCTGGGACCAGCAAAACAAATAATTAACTAATTTGTGGTGGAAAGAGAAGAAAAGATATGTTTTTTCTTGGTCTGAAATACAATGTGTCCTACTTTGCATCCTTTAGTATCAAGAGGTTTGGATTTTCCAAAGGGCTTAACTTCTAATTACCTACTTGAAGTTGCCAGCTATGCATCATTAAGCCTTAATGTTTCCATTTCTGGTAAAATGATGCAATGGTTAGATGAAGCTAAAGGAATGACCTCTACTATGTGTTGGGGGCTGTACTTAGTGGTGTCCTCTGTATTTCTATTATAACACTTAGGACACTGTGCTGTGAAGATAATTGGTCTCTCCCCATTAGACTGGAAACTCTTTAAGTATAAGGACTGTGCTTGATTTAACTCTGTATTCCATGATCCTAGCTTGAAACTTATTATGCACTCAATCAATGTCAAATAAGTGGGGACAGATGAGGAACACTGAGACCTCTCTTTTCAGGGCTTTCAGCACCTGTACATGTAGTTAATGAAAATTCATGAACAAACAGGAACTACTGAAAAATGAGATCTTTTCTAAGAATAAGATCTGCAAATAGGTTAATAATTACAGAGGTAATTATAATCACAATAATAAAAATGTATCTTTTCTAACTAGTTTCTGGCCTAATGGTTTAGATGCATGAGCAACTACTTCCGTCTAAAGGGAAACAGTGTAATTGATGGGCTGAGTCCAAGAAGATGGAATCATAAAAGCACAGCCCTCCATTTAGGTTTGTGAAAAGCAGCAATATAGAATTGAGCAGACATGACAGCAATTCATGAGTTTTTTGTTGACCACAAGCTCCCAGCAGCCAGCAGTGGGACAAAGCTCATAAAAAGGTAAACAGAATTCAGCTGCATTAATTCAGTGGATCAGCACTTTTATCAGAGAAAGTAAAATCTACTTTGCTTTTGGGTGCTATCCATAAATTATATATATTAGTTAAAGACTATTGTAAATCCAATAATCAGTTTTTAAAGACTCATAAGCATTTTAAAGACTAGCTTTAGCTTTTTCTCCTCACTTAGCTCTAGGATAGCTAAAAACCACGGCCAAAACTTCCTGAGCATTTACTGTCAGCCAGATACTATGGTAATACGGTACATGTATTAACTCATTTCATATTTACAACAACTACTGTTCTCTTCTTTTTTGAAGATGAGGAAACAGATGCACAATGAAATCAGGTAACCTGTGCAAGGTCACGAAGTTCATGAGGGAAGAGCTGAGCTAATCCAGGGAGTGCGGCTTCAGGGTCTGCCCTATGTGGTCTCTCCTCAGAGGGAGGTGGGAATGGAACATGGAGGAAAGCATTGTACTATAAAGTCTTGGCAAATGGGACTGTGAATTGGTGCAGCCATTACAGAAAACAGTATGAAGTTTCCTCAAACAACCACAGAGACAATTGCCATACGATCCAGCAATCCCACTGCTGGGTGTACACCCAAAGGAATGGAAATCATCATGTCCAAGGGACACCTGCACTCCCATGTTCACTGCAGCTCTATTTACAACAGCCAATAACTGGAACCAACCTAAACGTCCATTGACAGATGACTGGTTAAGGAAAATGTGGTATATAAACACAATGGAATGCTATTCAGCCATAAAAAAGACTGAAATCCTGCCATTCACAGCAACATGGATGAACTTAAAGAAAATTATATTCAGTGAAATAAGCCAGGCATAGAAAGAGAGATACTGCATGTCCTCTCTCATAAGTGGGAGGTAAAAAATAAATTTAAAAAAAAGAAAGAAAGAAAGATACAACAATCACAATAATACCTTGAACTTTCTATAGGAGAGAACAGAACTGAGGTTACCAGAGGTGGGAGAGGGGGAGAAAGGTAAGGGAGGAATTGGTAAAGGGCCACAAAAATCAATTACATGGTATAATGTTGAATGTACTAATTATTCTGATGTGAGCATCACATATTGCACACGGTTACTGATATTCAACTCTGCACCCCATAGATATGTGCAATCAACTGTTTCAATAAAATAATAATAATAATTAATAAAAATAAAAATAAAAAAAATAATAATAAAAGTCTTCACAAGTAGAAGAAAGATGTTTAAAATACAGAATGCACGTGAGGAGTGCGTACATTTTCCCCCTAATCTTGGACAATATCATGTTCTTTATCAGAGATATATGTTTTTAAACTAGTAGTATATTTTAGTATTCAAGAGTACTTCAAAGAGTTTGTGGAAAGATTTGTGTAATAAAAGTCTTCACAAGTAGAAGAAAGATGTTTAAAATACAGAATGCACGTGAGGAGTGCATACATTTTCCCCCTAATCTTGGACAATATCATGTTCTTTATCAGAGATACATGTTTTTAAACTAGTAGTATATTTTAGTATTCAAGAGTACTTCAAAGAGTTTGTGGAAAGATTTGTATTATCTTTAAATTCTGTTTTCCCATGAACTTTTTGAAGTACCCTGATAGGTAATGAATTAACAATTCCCTTATTCCAATTCTGCAGAGAGGCGATGCTGACCCATGCCTAACATAAAAGCATCACTGCCTTGTGATGGGTGCCCTGAAATACTGCCGGATGCCCCAGAGATACGCCAGCAGCTTAGAGCAATAAAAAGTAATAAAAGGGGAAGATCTCCTAGTACAGATTATAACAGAAACTGTTCACACTGGTTAAGTCTTCCCTATACAATTCACTCAGACAAACAGACCTTAGTTCCTTACTGACTGATTTTCAAGACATCAGAACATAAGCTAATCCAAAGTGCTGGTTCTTATAGAAACAGGACACCAGAAGGAAAATTCTATGGACCCAAAAGTAAACAACAGAAGCAAAATAATCAGAAGCTGTACTGGGAATAATTTATATGCCATGAATGCTTTCTATTTTACCAGGCATTTTATATATCTAATTGGTCATTTAACGCTTGCAACAATGTTAATGAGAAAGGTATTATTATTCTCATTTTACTGAATAGAAAATTGGGCTTCAGACGCACTGGGTACTTTGCCCAATGGTATATCCAAGTCAGGCAGGTTTCAAAGAGGCTCAGAAGAGAAAGCCTCTGCCTAGGATAATATGGGCCCATTTGACAACGGACAGCAGTCACCCTGGTCACAGGGAGATTACCCACACATCTGCTCCAGTGCCAAGTTGAGTTGAGCAGGTGTAACCGAGCTGGGGGAAGCATGTGAAGAGGGACTATAATGTCTGGAAACATGAGTAGGAGAAGAAAGTTCACCAGGAGCAGGAAGCTGGACATTTTTATGAAAGATAAATTGCTGAGTTGCTTGCTGATAGCTTAAGATGCTATTCCAGACAGCCCAGTCATCCAAATAAACCTGTGGAATTTTCCACACCTGGGGAGAAATGTAAAAAAGGTTCCCACCAAGAAGTCATTAGAATAGGTCAAACAAATCAATTTGTTTATGATTAGACACTTGCTGGAGAATTAGAGGGTCTGTAACTCTTGTCAAGCGATTATTTTCTGGCCTCATTCCAAAACTGCTTATTAAGTTCACCTTTGCAGGGACTGGTCCGTTAACTCAGCTGGTTAGAGCACAGCCTTATAACACCAAACTCACAGGTTTGAATTCCCATACCAGCTGGCTGCCAAAAATCCTACTAAACAGGACCTCACAAAATGTTTTAGGAAGCCTCTGTGCTGCTGGTGGGCACAAAAGCAAGCCCATTGGACGTGCAGGGTGGGCTGGGAATGAGCAGTATTTACCTTAAGCATGGAATTTGGCAAGCCACCCCATGAAAATATTATGACAGTCCAGCCAAAGGCCACGATTTTGTAACTAGCCATCAGGTACAATGCAAAAGGCTCCCTGTTTGGGAGAGAAAATGGAAGAGAATCCACCAAAAGCGCATCACTCAAACAGGTGAATGATCGGGATAAAAAATGCCCAATTGCTTCTCAAAAGGTTCTCCGAGAGGATTGGGTTTCCAGGGCAAACAAGTATAGTGAAAATGAATAAAAAGAGCTTGATTGTCCCCCTTTTCTGATATTTACTAAATGTGTGTTCTCTTGCTATCTAGATGGCAGGTGGTATTTTCTACAAAAACCTAGCATTCAAGACTACTTTTCGTTTTCTCCTGTCTCCATACAAATTTCACCTTGGTTTAAGGTAGCCGAGAGTGGGGGAGCACACTCTCGGTTTAAGTTTTCTATCTCCCTTCCTGGGTAGGTGGTTTGGGATTGGAACGGTGACATCCTACGTAAACAGATATTTCTCAGAGCCAGCATGTCTTGCCGAGTTTTTTGAGACTCATCACTAAAAGAAAAAGATCCATTCACGCCTTAGAGCATTAATTTAGTAGACATTCTATGGTCTCTGTTAGGAGCTGATCCTGAACAGAAGGCTGGCTTAGCCTAAGAAAAATGTAGAACATGGTTTAATGATTAAATGCTTCAGTTTCTGTTTTGTGCCTTAGAGAGCACGTATGACATTAAAGATAGTTACAACTAAGTCAGGCCCGTGTTCAAGTTTTGTTTCCATATTTATCAGCAGTGAGATTCTGTTAAGACATTTTCAGTCTTTAATCTTTAGTTACATTGCTACAAAATGGGTATAAAATCAGCTCTGCTAACCTCACAAGACTTTTGAAAGGCTCAAGTAAAACACTGTATAAATTCTTCGTTAATTCCTAAGTGCTAAATTAATTTTAAAGTATATTTTTACTTTAAGTATGCATCAAATCATGATGTTACTAAAATGTTCAGATACTGCTTAATTTCTTTATCTGATGAAACTCACCAGAAAAGATGCAAAGACCAATTAATGATCAAAAATCAAATCAAGAAATATAGGATGAATCTTCAAGTTTGAATCCTGACTCTCACCCTCTGACATTTATCACATCACATTACCAGCCACTTTCTTTCATAGATGAACGTGAGACCACACCATGGAGCCCACTGAAGGTAACACAAAAGAGAAAGGAAGGAAGATTTTCACTTTGCAAATGATGTACTATATGATACTTCTTAATTAGTACTTTCTTTTGACTTGATGAAGACTTTCTTATTACTTCCAAATTTACCAGAGTAAACGTTGAAATTATTAGTTTAAGAAATGGATAAAACTGAAAGGTAATTATTTATGACGTCTGTCATTCTAGATCCACAATCTAATAATCTAACGGGTAAATATATTTTCAAAGATATCTGATAAACACACAGTATATCTGATGAGTTCAGCTAGGTGGAGATAAAAAGTAAACCTTTCGTTAAAATATCACAGTGCTACAACCTCCCAGAAGGCCTCGAGAAGTGAGAAATGCAGGGAAGAGCTTGGCCCATGTGCCCCGTGGTCTTGCACGCCCCCACGAAGGGCACGTAGGCAAGGTTTGGCTGCAGCAGTCTGAACCGTGTCTGGGCAGAATGCTCTGTGCTCCTTTCTGGAACATGGCAAGATGCCCACGGGCTGTCGCATGGTGGTTGCCTATCCCCTTCCCCACCTTGCAGGAGGCTCTGTACCTGCAGAAGGTTGTCACATGGCTCTATCCCATCCACCAACCCGGTCCAGTGAGGTGTGGGATGATCATTTCAACCTTCCTTGGGTATAGCTAAAGACTATCAAACCATTTCACCGCAGTGTGGAATTGACTTCTCAGCTACAGAGTGATCCGCCTCTTGTGTTGTGTGTCACTGGTCCTTCCAGTTTGGTGGTGTCCTTTGGGAACAGGGATGTGGGGAGCTGATACCACGCTGATCTTGGTTTTGCCGTCTGTGTGAGTGAAGCTTACACGTGGACATTTACATTTGGGCTTCTTGTCTCCTTGACAGTGAAATATGGAAGGAGGGCATGCTGGGAGCTAACATTGCATGGCTGCTTAGGGACTGCTTGAGCACTTGACCACAGATACATAAAAAGGGCGATGTGGGGAGCTGATACCACGCTGATCTTGGTTTTGCCGTCTGTGTGAGTGAAGCTTACACATGGACATTTACATTTGGGCTTCTTGTCTCCTTGACAGTGAAATATGGAAGGAGGGCATGCTGGGAGCTAACATTGCATGGCGGCTTAGGGACTGCTTGAGCACTTGACCATAGATACATAAAAAGGGTGAGCATGGGGCCGGCCCGGTGGCGCACTGCTGCAGTGTGCCGCTTGGGAGTGTGGCGGCACTCCCGCCGAGAGTTCGGATCCCACATACAGACCGGCGGCTCACTGGCTGAGCGAGGTGCGGGCGCAACACCGAGGGTTGCGATCCCGTTGCCGGTCCCGGTCCGGTACGGGCGCGACACTGAGGGTTGCGATCCGATGCCGGTCACGAAAAAAGACAAAAAGGAAAAAAAAAAAAAAGAGGGCGAGCATGTACTCAGCCTCCATACGTGAAGAGATATAGAAGTGGATGAAATTCAAGGAAATGGTGCCAGAGTTAGTGCAAGTGGGCTTTTAAGCTAGAAAACATGAGAGCTACAATAGCATAAGATGGTACTGACTTTGGAATTTTGTCTGCATCATCGTTTTCAAAAAAAATCTTTACGTTCTGAGACAAGCCAAATTGCTGAGCACTGAGGACTGGGTTTGAGCGTAGTTTGAATAATTTA
>NW_007728780.1:106052-116891 GCF_000696425.1 Galeopterus variegatus | reverse complement strand
TGGCGCACTGCTGCAGTGTGCCGCTTGGGAGTGTGGCGGCACTCCCGCCGAGGGTTCGGATCCCACATACAGACCGGCGGCTCACTGGCTGAGCGAGGTGCGGGCGCAACACCGAGGGTTGCGATCCCGTTGCCGGTCCCGGTCCGGTACGGGCGCGACACTGAGGGTTGCGATCCGATGCCGGTCACGAAAAAAGACAAAAAGGAAAAAAAAAAAAAAGAGGGCGAGCATGTACTCAGCCTCCATACGTGAAGAGATATAGAAGTGGATGAAATTCAAGGAAATGGTGCCAGAGTTAGTGCAAGTGGGCTTTTAAGCTAGAAAACATGAGAGCTACAATAGCATAAGATGGTACTGACTTTGGAATTTTGTCTGCATCATCGTTTTCAAAAAAAATCTTTACGTTCTGAGACAAGCCAAATTGCTGAGCACTGAGGACTGGGTTTGAGCGTAGTTTGAATAATTTACTGATCTTCCTCCACACTTGTCCCCAGCAATCGTGAGCATCTCTCTCTCGCTAAAAGGCCACCTGACTAAAACGGTTGAGAGCAATATCCAATAACCTCTACAGAAAGGGTAGAATACTTATTTTTAGCTTTCTGGTATTTGATCTTAAATGCTTGCAGTCTGCAATGACTTCCATGAGATTTGTACATTCGAAGACTGCCGAAAAGAGAAGGGGGAAAAGTCAAATATTAGAGAAAGCCTCCTTGCGCTCATCCAGAAGAGGAAGATTCTTTAACTTTTAAAGAAAATGTTAGTTCTATTTTTAACGCCCTCTGGGTTTTCTAAGGCTTAAGCTAAGATAAGGAGAAATAGGTCAGGTAGCAAAAAAAGCTTTAAAATGACAAGAGTTTATACTTGGGAATTGTTAACCCTTTCTTAACAAGTTTTTGGTGGGCAGAGAAAGCAGGCCTTCCACATGCAACCCCCATCTCAGTAATCTCAGAATATTCCACAAAGAAGTCCTAGAAGATTTCTAGAAGGAAATTTGTTCCACAGGAGAAAGGTCACTAAAATACATGGTTTCGTGAAAACTGTCCTTCTAGAAAAATCTACCAAACTATCTGTCACCTTAAGGTATTGCAATCTGCAGAGTGAAAGTGATTGGGTGGCCAGTGATTCCTCACATCAAATTTACATCAAGCTTTGCTTTAAAAATATTTTAAGTGAGAAGTACTACTCCTTTTGAGTGTTTTGTAGGTTGACTCTTGGAACGATACATCCATCACCAAACTCTGCTCCAAATTCATTTGAAGTTGACAATTCTCAGGTTCCAATTGGCTTAGCATTTAAGCCTACCCTAGGATTGTCCTGCACATAGGCATGTCCCCTGGAGGACCCCAGAGGGGGACCAGGACTGCAAGGGTGAGCTGTACCTGCCACCATGGACCAACATGGACTATCCTATGTGGTCCAGGTTTCATGTTTCTTAGATGGAGCCCCTGCAAGGATATCTCTTATTTATCTCTGCATCTCCCCTCTGTGTCCCTGATGAGTCCCCTGCCTACCCCAGCCCTCCTGACGCCTTCCCTCCCCTGGGAGTGCCCCATCCCCCAGACAGGGCAAATCAGCATTTGATGACAGACTGTCTTACACACCTTTCTCAGGATTTCAAATGTGAAATTTTACTTTCACGTTTGGAATTTTAGTAAGGCTTATGGCAAATAGATGTTGGTTTGAGCTTTTCTTTCTCTGTTTTTTTTTTTTTTTTTTTTGGTGGCTGTCTGGTCCAAGGATTGGAAACCTTGATCTTGGTGTCATAAGACCGTGCTCTCACCCACTGTGCTAACTACTTGTTGGTTTGATACCTCACCCTGAGCAACCTTTGAACAGACTGTCTAAAGCTAGACAGACAAGCATTTTCACCACAAAGTCAGGGTTGAATGACTATCAAAGCATCAATTCCCAGTGATAGCAGTGACAGAGGTGAGAAGGTATTAAAGTGATTCTTGGACTTCATTTAGGGTCCATTCATTTAGGTAAAGTCTGAGTATACAGTTTCTACTTAAAGAAACAGTATTTTGTCTTTGATCTATGATATACCAGGTGGTCAAGTTCTGTTCATATCCTGATAATTCTTTGCACATTACGTACTTTCAAGGGAGAATCAAGCACTCTGCATAAGCAATGGGGAAATCTTTGCTTAGTGAGGATTTCCAACGCCTCTAAAAAAAAAAAAAAAAAAAGAGGCGGGGGCGTAGCTTTCAAAATTGTCATTTCTGTTCATGTGGTACAATCTGAGTTTATGTCAGTGATTCCCCAACTCTCCAGCCAAGGAAACAGGTCATGCTCTAAGTTCATTTTAGATGACAGGCTAGAGACAAAACTAAAAGTCCAACCTCGTAACTTCCCTTTTCTGCCTCTCCTGGTGCAAAGAAAACCTTGTAAGTCAAATAGTCCCCATTCACAATAGAGTCCTGTGTATAAGGGGGAAAAAATCAAATTAGCTCAGAATAATAATTTTGTACATTATTTCTACAATAAAATGTTTCAACAGAATGAAGTTAAAAATAAACTACCCTAAATGTTCCTCCATAGCAACATGCAAAAAAAGGGAGTTAAAACAAAATCTTCTCTTTACACGGAAAGTACAACTTTTTCCCTGGAAACAAGCTGGGCAGTCATATGAACGAATATGGATGTTCAAGAAATCTGACCCAAAGAATAAAGAGTAAATGAAAGAGACAGAAGTAGCTAACTGGGATATGAGGATGCTCTGTGCTGGTCGGTCATGGAACTCTCCGGGTGTGGTATTTGGAAAGAAGTGGTGGACCCAGCACTGTGGAATTCTGTACAGGTCAACGTGTGGCCTGCGTTCTGGGAAACTTCAGCCTTTCATTTCTCTCTCTGCTGCTCAGGGTTAGGGAAAGGGAGGAAAGAGGAAATGCTGTCTGGGGCACTTGGCGCAGTGAGGGGGCCTTTCTAAGCCGCAGCTGACCAGGGATGTGGACACAGGATGGATCCTTCACCAGCCCTCCAAGCACTGTTTTACCTCATTTTTGTCCTGTTCTTAGGAGCAGCATTCCTTCCTTCCACCACTCTGTCCCCTTCAGCATAGCTCAGGAGGGTCTTCACCTCACCCCCATGGTTGCTCCCATCTGCTAAATATGCATGCCACTCTCTCAGAAAAAAAGCTACTCGATCACTTTCAATGTCACCTTATCCTGAGCGGTCCCTTACTAGAGTGTGTTCTCTGTAAAGAAAAGTGCATTTCCAAGCTAAGTGCAGAATGAAACAAAATACAATAAAGAATTCGGATTATGTTATGACACCACATGATGCTATTTTTCAGAGTGGAAAGAGCCAATAGCACAGACCAAAAACATTTAATATATACGCGTATATACATATATTATATATGTAAATAACATGCATATATAATAGTATATACTATATATTATATCACAATATTATATTTAATTACAGTAAAATACCCCATAACTACACCTTGGTCAATGACACACAGCATATGCAACGGTGGTCAAAGCAATAGGCTCGACGTGTAGCAGGCTACACCATTTATGTGTGTTAAGCACACTCCGCGACGCTCACATGGCAATGAAATCACCTAACAATGCATTTCTCAGAACTTATTCCTGTCGTTAAGTGACACATAACTATGTATATACAATATATATGAAATATAACATAATGTATAATAAGTATATAAAATGCCTTCATGGTCTGTGCTCTTATGAAATCAGATTATTGGAGAGAGAGAGAGATTGGAAGAGCACAGATCATGGAAATATTATACACAACATGTATATGAAACATACATATTACATATAATATTTCTGTGGTCTTTCCTTCTGGTTTGTGTGTGTGTGTGTATACACATATATGTATATACGAGGGTAGCTGAAAAAGTTTGTGGAAAATAAAATTAAAAGGTACAAATTGTTCCATGAACTTTCTGAGGAATTCTTGTGCATACATGTATAGCATAATCTAGTGCATGAAAGCACAGATCACCAAAATATTATATATATATGTATGTATATATAAAATATATGTCACTGAAATATTGTATATAATATATAATATGTGGTCTGTGCTTCTGGAGGTATATATACACACACAAACACATATCCACCTCCCCCCACACATATATACATCTTAGTCTGGTACCATAAAATAATCCATAGTATTTATCTATCCCTGTTCCATATGCTCATATATAAGGGGTCCTCAAAAAGTTAATGGAAAGATTCGTATTATCTGTTAATTCCATTTTTCTGTGAACATTCTGAAGTATCTTCATATTAAGTAAACCTAGATTCAAATATCAGCTCTATTATGTACTAGCAGTAATACCTGAAGCAAGTTATTTAACTTCTCCTTACTAATTTTTATAAGCCAAAAATAGATACAATAATATATTTAATGAGTTAATATTTACTAAGTGCTGAGTACAGAGTAAACACTCAATAAATGCTCGTGGTTGCTATGACAGCTGTTATGACCAAAACACATTCATAATCATATCTGCATCACAGCTGGTACTGCCATTTAAAATATAACGTGCATGTTTGCAACATGAGAAACAAGGCTAAAATCCAAGTCTCTTCACCACCAGTATACACTCATTCCACTACTCCAGAGCACAGCTGGTACTGCCATTTAAAATATAACGTGCATGTTTGCAACATGAGAAACAAGGCTAACATCCAAGTCTCTTCACCACCAGTATACACTCATTCCACTACTCCAGACAGGCTTTGAAGAATATTTACATTTGAATATGGGAATATCCAAGGCTCTGAAAAGTAACTCTAAACCAATAATAAAATTTAAATTCAGAGTGTTTTGGGAGCTATGGAAGAACTTGGAAATTGTGTTCCACTTCCTGATTCTCTGTACTGAACCCCATCTAAGCTAGCAATAGACAGCAAAGCAGAGCTGCCATCTCCCCAGTGTTCCCTACTGAGATAAAAGCATCGTGCAGCAGTGGATGCCAAAGGAGCAAATAATCAGGCTGATTGCTCTTTCCACTGCCAGCAGATCGGGAAGCGAAATCTGCTGTGGATGCAGCTGAGTGCTGGGGACATCAGCTGTCCTCTGAGAAATCACTAACATTTGCTGATTGTCTACTGTGCACCAAACACTGAGTACTACAGAGGATGCAAATTGAAATGAGAGATTATTCTTGTTCTCCAGGTACTTAAAGCCTCTAGTAAGAATCATATCACATGTCCATTGAGGACAAAAATGTCAGGTAAAATTAATCCCAAAAAGGAGACCACAGTACTAGGAAAATCCAAAAAGAGAAATGATTGATGTAGGCGGGGGTGTGATTGGAGTAACAGTTCTCTCTTCTAGAATTATTACAACGTGAAAATTTGGAGCCCTCCTACATGTGTTCAAGGAGACAGAGAACCGTGACGAGAAACCCACATGGGATCATCAGAATAAATAAGGCCTGCAAAATGACTGACACGTGGACCTTCAATGTGTCATGCACTAGTTCATTATTTCTCCAAAACATCCAGACCAGCAATTCAGTCATCAAAATTTATTCACTCTTGAGGACAATGAAGAATTTAGTGTCATCCTAAATAAACATTTATCTCTAGGGTTAATTTTGATCTCCTCTTTAAAAAAATTAGTGTATTAGTTAATGTACTAAAAAGAAGTAAAGCCATGCCTATAACCACACCATAGGCTTTTCCTTAACAAGCTATCGTTTCCAGGATTCAAAAAAAAATAACTTACCAATGAATGAACAAAATCGAACTTTTCAGGTCTTTTGTTTAAAGAAAAGTCAGCATTTGTGAGAAACAATTTCCAGAGTAGAGTACTACAAATGAAAATTTAGCATGTCTGCATCAGTTGAATCTCCCAGAACAAGTTTGCAAGATTGCCTCTGACTTTCACTGTTTTATTCTTTCAGTAATAGTCCAGATGGCACAATCCACTGACTATTGACATCCGTAAAGGAAGGAAATTAGTTATAAAAGTCAAGTGTGATTTATTTAAGGAAAAAACCAGTATCAATATGTAATGATCTTAAATTCAAATGATAAAGTTTGAAATGGCAATTAACAAGCCTTTCATCTCCCTAGATTTCAGTTTAATACGAATAGTTATTTGTTGGGAGGAATAAAAGATAGAACACATCAAAGAGTATTAAAGGCTATAAGGCACCCGAAAATGTGGGAAATGATGATTATTTAATGAAAGCAGCAGTTAAGAATTCAGCAAATACCTTTTGAATATCTAATAAGATGTGCCGGTGCTACAGTGCTCCTAACATAGGTAATTCCTTGGCCTTGCAACTAATTATCTAATAAGGAAAAAATATCCACATCTGGACCTAATCCAAGCCTCTGGAGGTGGTAATAGAGTCACTAATAATAATGGTAGTAACTATAATAATGTTTCCATTTATTGCTCATTTTCTATGTGCCACACACACCAGTTAGAAATACTGAATTTTCCAATGACATCACCATCAAAAAAACAAGGATAATGCCCAAATATCCCACTTTTTCCCATTCCTCTCTTGTGCATGTATTATCCATAGTTATTCAACACTTTTTGATCTATTTATATTCTTAACACATGACCTGTAACAAGTTCTAATTTTTAATTACTTAGGCTGTATAAAATACTAATATCTCTTTTATGGACAACAGTTGCCTTTTCAAGGGATGCCCTTTTACTGAAGCTTTTCAAGCTGTGTAAGGTCTGTTTGAGGTTGGATGAAAATTAACATGAAATTGTCCTAATCCAAAAAATACTAATATCTCTTTTATGGACAACAGTTGCCTTTTCAAGGGATGCCCTTTTACTGAAACTTTTCAAGCTGTGTAAGGTCTGTTTGAGGTTGGATAAAAATTAACATGAAATTGTCCTAATCCAATTTTTTTTTTTTGTCCCTTTTGTGACCAGTAAGGGGACTGCAACCCTTGGCTTGGTGTCACCCGCACTGCGCTCAGCCAGTGAGCACACCGGCCATCCCCATATAGGATCCAAACCTGCAGCGGGAGCACTGCTGTGCTCCCAGCGCCACTCTCCCGAGTGCGCCACGGAGCCGGCCCGTCCTAATCCAATTTATGTCCAGCATGCTCCCATGCTATACTCAACACCTTACTCAAGACCTTATGTGGTCTTAATGATCAAGGGAGCACACTGGAGAGTTACCATGGGGACTGGGTTATTGGTGTCCCTCTAGTCCCTTTCATGGACTTTAACTATTAGTGCTGAACCTGATCTCCCCAAACTCGACTTTGCATTATTTTCTGTAAATGCATTATTTTCTACGTGGCTATACTGAAATCTCTCTCTCTCTTTTTTTTTTTTTCCTTGTCTTTTTTTGTGTCTGGCCAACGGATCGCAACCCTCAGTGTCGCGCCCATACCGGACCAAGACCGGCAACGGGATTGCAACCCTCGGTGTCACGCCCGCACCTCGCTCAGCCAGTGAGCGGGAACCGGTCTGTATGTGGGATCCGAACCCTCGGCGGGAGCGCCGCCGCACTCCCAAGCGGCACACTGTAGCAGTTCGCCACCAGGCCAGCCCTGAAATCTCTCTTGATTCAATTTCTTGGACCTTCATATATTCCATATACCTCAGTGTTCTCATCTTTTAATTTTTTTCTATCTTGGCTTGGATTCTCATTTTTTAGCACAATTTGACATCCTCTTTAAGTCTGAAGACTCCAGATGCCTATAAAGATAACATTTAAATGTTAACTAAGATAAAATTCAACACCAGCTGGGATTCCCCAGACTTCCAGAAAGTTGTTTGTTTATGTCTGCACTACGTTTTCTGCTTTTTATATTGCTCCTTAACCATGCCAAAATGGTCCTAAAACACTGCCATGTATAGTCCTTTGGTGTTTGGATATACTAAATAAAGTATATCAATTTCCCCTTTTTCTAAAGTCCAAAAAAGAAGTTACAGTCTTAGTCCAAAAAAGAAGTTACAGCCTTAGTGAGGCTCAATATTTCTTTACAAAATCTTGGCTACGAGCTTGGGCATTGTGCAGATCTTGTCAGATTCCCAAGTAGGAATGAAAGACCTAGAAGTTCATTCATATGTTTCTTGGAGTCTTCTCCAGAGAGCTCCTTAAGTATTTTATAGACACAGTGATACTTTTCAGAGAAAATTCTGCATTTTCATCCATTGTTAATGAGCACTCAAGTTTTGTGTATAATCCTAAGTAGAACAATCCATCTCCGGAGATTTATTTATAGCTGTTGGTCACAGCAATAAAATAATTCGGTTGTACTGGGAAGAGTCTCATCTCCACCGAGACCATGACAGGAAGAAGCTACGATGTCCTAAGTAAAGGACAGTGTAATAGAACTATTCCAGAAAACCAACACAGTTGGTAGAGAGGAGTCATTTGTAGAATTTAGTAGACATACTTACATATTTAAACAGAATTCTCCCTCTCTGGAATGGAATTATTTGGAGGACAAAGAGCTGCTGAGTTTGGGACTAAGTCTGTTTGCCTGAGTTACTTGCACAGAAAGAACTCAAGGGTATTATTGTAATTCACACAATAACTCAATGGAGGCCTTGAAAGTATCTAATGTCTTGTTTCCCCACTCCAAAATCATCTCCAGTCCCAGTACTATTGATTTAAAACATAAAATAGCAAATCGAGATGTTCAGAAAGCACTACAGGAAAGTGGCGCCACTATCTACAATTCCTGGGCCCAGAATTTATGGCTGCAAAGTTTAGCTTTGGCTAAAGCTAAAATCAAAGCTTTTAGATATTCCTGAATTTCTCCTGTTTCTTCAAACATTCTGGTGAAAATAAGATAAGTCAGAGCTTGCTTTTCCTCTTGTCCTATCGAACAGATCCTGCCACATTTAAAATAATTTCTCTCCAAATACAGTGAAACCTTATAAATAGCTAACCTTAGAATTTCCCAGTAGGGGCCGGCCCGTGGCTCACTCGGGAGAGTGCGGTGCTGATAAAACCAAGGCCACGGGTTCGGATCCCATATAGGGATGGCCGGTTTGCTCACTGGGTGAGCGTGGTGCTGACAACACCAAGTCAAGGGTTAAGATCCCCTTACCAGTCATCTTTAGAAAAAAAAAAAAAAAGAATTTCCCAGTAGGATTGAGCTTTAGAACGAGAATTATCTAAAACATATGCCAGAGAGTCCCAGTGGCTGAGATTAAAATTTGTTACTCTTTGTAACCACTTACTTTGTGGTGCTATTTTACAATAAGGAAAGAGTAATTAGGGGATGCAGAATCCTCTATTTGATTATAATCCTCTATTTGATTACGCAACAGTCTCCCATCTCACTCCACGGTGGGGCTGGCTATGTAGTTATTACATGCAAGTTAGTTTGTCACTCAGCTCTGTTAGAGAGTCTATGTCAAGAGGACAACAAAGGGAAGACTAGCTTTTTGCAAATGTTCGTGTCTCTTGCAGATTTAGTTAACATTTCTTGTTTCCTCCAAGAATTAATTCTTGTCAGAACTGAACTTTAAAACTGCCAATATTTTTAGTATTCTTTTTTTCTTTCTTATTTACTTCTCATACAGTCTCTGTAGCCTTGAATTTTCTTTGGGCTATTACAAAAGAAAGAAAAATATTACAAACATAATTTCTGACCTAATGTTTTAGAAGTGTTTTCAAAAGCAATTTATTTCTCTCTGAATTTCTGTGGAACCCGTGACAGTCCTTCCTGTGATGAATGGGGGGAAAAAATCTCACAGTAAGTTGTCGGTTTGCAAGAGCATCTTAGAATTACCCAGGTAGTTTTACAGTCTCCATAGAAAAATATTCCACATTACTTAATCTTATCATCTTCAAATTGACTCCAAATACAATCAGGGTTAAGTCATATAAGGTACCTTAAAAGCTGTTCTCAAAAACATTTTAGATGCAAAATATGTTCTCAGTAAAACTTGCACTGGACCAGATCATTCTACCAAGCTTGCCCCCTTTACTTCTTACCTAAGCAGCTGTCCCTATGACAAGTTTAAACCTACATTAATCATCATTCCTTGACATCAATAAATATTTCTACAACTCTTAGAGGAATAAGCGACAAGAGGCAGAACATACCCAAAGCGTTACATTGAAAGCCAAGTTCATTTCTAAGCTCCTACACAAGTCATGGCGGAGAACTACATACACTGCCAGAGGACCAAAATAATAAAATATGGATCATTATTTCAAATCCAATCACATGAAATATAACAGTTCCTACTTCTATGCAACTGGAATAAGTCGACATGTCACTAATGAAGGCTTCCTTTGCTAACAGACTTGGTGCAGGCTCTAGATAATTAAAGATGCTTTTCTGAGCTCTGAGACTTGAGGCCAGCCACATGCCCATGGCATAAAGACTATTAGGTGACTCTTCTGACCACAAAGTTTACTCTTGTCAATTGGTGGTAAGCCATCTGCAAGACAGCACATTACAAGTGACCCATTCAGATGACCGATTTAATGCAGCAGAAAAATAGCAAAGAGACTCACTTCTTAATTATGGACACATCTCTGATGGAGAACCTTCTGAAGCTAATAAAAAGTCAGAAATATATAAAACACGGGAATGGCTGATTAGAACTCCCTATGCATTTTTGACTATCTTCTTCTCTATTTACAGTGCATGGTGATCTGCAGGCACCTGCCCTTTTGGCTCCTGAGAATGCATTCAGCAAGTTCATTCTTCAAACACGTTCAATGACCTGGTTTAACAGGGCCTCTTTGTTTGATAGCTGCCAACGGGCGGTCCTACAGACTTTTATGATCTCAGTGGGCTGCGTCACAAGCATGGCCAAATTCAAGTTTAATGAAAACCTACACCTATACCATTTATAAGGAACTCAGAAGAGAATTCTGGTTTATTTCCTGCT
>NW_007728780.1:104256-105628 GCF_000696425.1 Galeopterus variegatus | reverse complement strand
CTGCAGGCACCTGCCCTTTTGGCTCCTGAGAATGCATTCAGCAAGTTCATTCTTCAAACACGTTCAATGACCTGGTTTAACAGGGCCTCTTTGTTTGATAGCTGCCAACGGGCGGTCCTACAGACTTTTATGATCTCAGTGGGCTGCGTCACAAGCATGGCCAAATTCAAGTTTAATGAAAACCTACACCTATACCATTTATAAGGAACTCAGAAGAGAATTCTGGTTTATTTCCTGCTGTGGCTTACATTAGAAACACAGTAACTTGCCAGTCAATCCACAGAAGGTCATAGAACTCATCCAGCCTATGCTACAATAAAAGAATTACTGAATGTCAGGAATATGAGAACATTTTGAAGCATAACATCAGTAAACCTGTTCCATTTTCAGCTAGGTTGAGTTGGAGGGGGTGGGGAAGTGGTGGTGGGTATTTCTAGAAATATTACCTGAGGTCTGGCCAAGCATTGGCTTTAGGGTATACATCATGAGCACAGTGATAGTTTCTCCTCACATTCTCTTGCAGGGCACAGATCATGACCCATTTTGAATAAAGCAGACTAGTGGGAAGTGTGGATTTCACGTGCTGACTGGTTCTCTTCATCAAGACTCAGATAAAACCAGTGGAGTTCTTATTTGCCAAGTGCTAGCTCTCAAGACACAGCACAGGGTGATTCCTGGTCACTTACACCAGGTCTTTATGGTTCCCTAGAACATCTCCCTGTGAGCCCACTTCCCCTGCTGCTCCAGGAGAAGTAAGCCAAACAATCCTGCCGAGCAGGACCCACGAGCCAGCAGGGAGGAAGCACAATTCTGCTCTCCCCTGAGTGCTTCTGTTCTACAAAGGCCCCTCATCCTGTGTCCTCTGATTTTCTCATTCCACACTCGACTCCAAGAGAGATCTTCTCTATGCGTTGGTTTCAGGTATTTGTGTTGCTAAATCCCCATATTCAACAGTTTCCCAGATGTTTTACCTGGTTTTTTAAAGAGCATCTGAAACTCAGTATGCCCCAAACTTCCCCATCATCTCCATGAAGAAAGAGAGAAGGGATCTCTTGTGAAAGCATCACTGTGTATCCATTCTCAAGGCCACACACGCAGGTGTCATGGCTGCTGGTGCCTCCTCCCTTAATCCACATGTCCTCTCCCCTCCCCATCTCACCGCTAATCCCACAATGCACTTAGTAATGAAGTCCTAAGTCCTGACATTCTCCTGAACACCCGCGTTTTCCTTAAATCCTGCTGGCCTGCCAGGCTCAGACCTGTGTCACCTCTGCTCTAGATTGCTGTCACAGCCCTGACTGAGCCTTGTCTCCCTTTCTACAAAGTGATATTTATTTTTCTAGACTTTTTCCAGAGAAATTTCTATTTTTTT
>NW_007728780.1:102555-103381 GCF_000696425.1 Galeopterus variegatus | reverse complement strand
TTTTTTTAAAAAATAATAATGTTATTTACTCTTTTCAGGAGAAAATTCTAACTCCTCAAGGTTCTAACTACTGTGCTCTGCCTTCCTGTCCAGCCGCATCTCTCTGCATGCCCCACATGCATCATCCTTGTGCAAAGATCACTCTGCAATATTTGGAGTTCCCAGAGCTCACCTGGCCCTTACACACTGTTGAATGGTGCACAGGTGCTCTCCTTGTGTCTGGCTGGGTCTGATTCATTTACAATGAAGCTCTGATGTCACTATCCCTGAGAAACACCTCTGGCCCCTGGAGCCTGCGTGAGATTCCACACACTTCTGCAATACTCTGGGTTTACCTCGAACATGGAAATGATCTCACTTTATTTATTTGTCTGTCTTCTCACTAGAGAGGGACCCCCTCAAGGACAGAGACCACATCTTACTTCTCTGTATCTTGAAGCCTCACAAAATGCTCACACACAGTAGGTACCCAAGGCATGTTTAATTTATTGACAATTTGGATGCCACGGGTCCCAAGACACATCCAGCTCCAGATACCTACTTCAAAGAAACCAAGGAATGTCTATGTTCTTGTTCGTATGACTTATACCATTAATAAAGTAATTTTATACTCACTTGAGCACAATTGAAAAGGTAAAAGAAGTTAGCAAAAGATTTTTAAAAATTCTAATAATATACATATGTTGACAAAGCCACATGATCACAAAAGTGAAACTACTTTCTAAATCCATAGGAATGCAAATATTCCCTCTAAAAATTACAATAATTATTTACCCATCTAACAAATATTTAATAAACACTTCCTATGGGAGATGCCGTTTGGGGG
>NW_007728780.1:100039-102389 GCF_000696425.1 Galeopterus variegatus | reverse complement strand
TAAAAGCAGGACATAAATTTCCTGGGAGAAAGATGCCCTTCTGGTAGCTGAAAGGAGAATATTCTTATCACCAGAGATGCAAAGTTCACACCAAGATGAATGCACAAATAAACCTTACTAAAAATAACCCTATCTTCTGTTAACTTCCCCGGTATATTTCCTAGTGACTTTCCTACAATTTACTGCCTCTAGATGCCCAAACCCCTTCCTTTTTCTTGCCACTTCTCCAGAATTCATCACCCTTTGTTAAAATGGTATATAATTCCCCACATTTAACTGTTTCTTTGGGGTTTCTCCTTCTTTTCTTTGAAGCCTCCCACACCACATAAAAATTTTAACATCAAATAAAACTTGTATGCTTTTGTCCTGTTAATCTACCATTTGCTATTGTAATTCACAGGTCCCATGAACAGATTATAAGAAGATAGAGGAAAAGTTTTTCCTCCTCTGTAGGGGTCTTGTTGAGGATTCTGGTCTTAATCCTAAAATGAGAGAAGGATATAAATTGGTCATGTTTGCATCTTGGAAATACCAGTGTGGGTGTCCTGTGGAGAAATAGAGGGTGAGATTCTTTTTTTTTTTTTTTCTTTTTGTCTCTTTTTTTGTGACCGGCAATGGATCGCAACGGGACCGGCAACGGGATCACAACCCTCGGTGTCGCGCCCACACCTCGCTCCTCAGCCAGTGAGCGGCTGGTCTGTATGTGGGATCCGAACCCTCAGCGGGAGCGCCGCTGCCCTTCCCAAGCGGCGCACTGTAGGAGTGCGCCACCGGGCCGGCCCAAGAGGGTGAGATTCTGAGTGAATTCAGAGTGCAGACCAGTTCAGNGCCACCGGGCCGGCCCAAGAGGGTGAGATTCTGAGTGAATTCAGAGTGCAGACCAGTTCAGGTGAGCAGAGAAAAAATTACTGATGGAATAGATGTGAGAAGAGGGCTACAGAAAGAGAGTCAAGATGTCTCCAGCATTTTCGGCACATGCAATTTTTCTGAGACAAAGAACAGGGAAGGGGCTGAGGATAAGACTATGAATCTCATTTTGGACATGCTGAATTTGAGGCTCCTTTGAGATATCCAAGTGGCAATATTGTATAAGAAGATAAATTGACTTCAGTTTAGAGAAAAGGTTTGAAATAGAGATATACATTCAGAAGGGTGCATAAAATGTGTAATTAAAGCTACAGGCATGGAAGACATTACCTTGAGAGAGAAAAGACAGTGAGATTTCCACGGATGTGTTACCACTCTGATTGCCTTGTGCATAGTCTAGTCTATCATGCTCTCTCCTTCTGCTAATCCTTTTTCACTCTTTCCTTTCCCTGGTTCTCTGAATCATAGAATTTACGTGGAAAGAAAACTTGGAGATCATCAGGTCTAATCTCCAATTTTACAGATGAAGAAATGGCAGTGTTTTGCTCAAAGTCATTCTGCTCCTCAGAGGTAAAACTGTTCCAAAAGCTGAGGTCTTTTTGATGAATACTCCAGGGGGTTCCACCTGGAGTGCGGACACATTGGGAGGTGAATAGAGGATCCCATAGTATCCAGACTCCTACAGATTCTAACATGCGGTGCTTGTTTGTCATGATGAAACAACACAGGTATGTTGTGCAAAGGACCACACACATGGGAACAACCCATGGTGGCTGGAAGAAAGTGGATGGAATATTGAATTGGACCCACCATGGTTTAAATATTAGTTAACTGTGCAAAATTCAGCCAAAAGCTTGAATCCTTCTTTATGACATGGAGACAAACAATAATTACCTTGATAAAACTAATGTACTTAAAGCCACTAACCACATAGTAGGTTCCCAAATTACTAACATTTTCCTTCAAAGTAAAAAAAAAAAAAAAAAAAAAAAAAATATTGTCAAAATAAAAAAACATTATTATTAAAAAAAATCCAAAGGGGTTCATTTAAACCCTTTGGAAATATTAAAATAACATAAAAGCAATCCTTCTCATCAGGATTTAAAGTTTGCTTATTATATATTATAACACACTTAAACTCTATAAGACACCCACAATAATGAATCAAAAAACTACATCCAAATAATATTCAATATTTTCATAATGCAATATATTTTCAAGAAATGAAGCACAACAAAAAATGGCACTATTTCAACATTTTGTTAAGCAACTGAAAACCTATGTTGTCAGTTTTAATTCATTCAAATAGGCATGCATCCAAGGTAAATGGTCTAGCTGTAAAATACTATCAGAAATGGATTGAAGACCCAGAAAAATGTAAAATTAATCATTTCCTCTCTTATTCATAAACTTCTGTCCTCCATCAGAATTTGGATCTCTACTCTGCTTATTCAGAGTTTAAATACAAAAGATTTTCAGCTGA
>NW_007728780.1:97757-99306 GCF_000696425.1 Galeopterus variegatus | reverse complement strand
ATCAGAATTTGGATCTCTACTCTGCTTATTCAGAGTTTAAATACAAAAGATTTTCAGCTGATATGAGTGTCATAGTTTGCTTTACCAAAGATTTTCAGTGAGGAGATGAATACACTTCATAAGTGACAGGATATGAATTCTAGAGAAAGAGCCATCACCCAGGAATAAGACTTATGGAATTCATTTAGAGAAAATCCTCAGCAAAATCTGCAAATATATTCTTAGCTCTTTGGTTATTTTTTGCAATTTGAAAATACAATTATGTAAACATTGCATGAGTGTTTTTTTATGAAACTCTCATGCAGTAATATTTGAACATCGTCTTTCATTTCATTTTATTGATGGATGGCTTCAGTTCAAAGCCGAGGTGTAGACCCACTTGAACTAGGAGGATTCTGGGCAAAACCACTCCTTAACACACTGCAGACACCTCTCAGATACTCCTTCAGGATTTATTCCTTATCTACCTCCAAAGTATGAGTTGATGCAATTTATAATATCAACACACCACCCCCAACACACACACACTGAACTAAATTAACAACAATAAAAGACAGACAAAAACCCAATGAGAAGAAAAAGGAAAGTAGATACGTCAGCAATGAGTCAGATAAGGAAATACAAATAAAACATGAAATTTAGCAATGAACTTCCTGGNTTCCAAAAGCTGAGGTCTTTTTGATGAATACTCCAGGGGGTTCCACCTGGAGTGCGGACACGTTGGGAGGTGAATAGAGGATCCAATAGTATCCAGACTCCTACAGATTCTAACATGCAGTGCTTGTTTGTCATGATGAAACAACACAGGTATGTTGTGCAAAGGACCACACACATGGGAACAACCCATGGTGGCTGGAAGAAAGTGGATGGAATATTGAATTGGACCCACTGTGGTTTAAATATTAGTTAACCATGCAAAATTCAGCCAAAAGCTTGAATCCTTCTTTATGAAATGGAGACAAACAATAATTACCTTGATAAAACTAATGTACTTAAAGCCACTAACCGCATAGTAGGTTCCCAAATTACTAATATTTTCCTTCAAAGTAAAAAAAAATAAAAAGATATTGTCAAAATAACAAAACATTATTATTAAAAAAAAATCGAAAGGGGTTCATTTAAACCCTTTGGAAATATTAAAATAACATAAAAGCAATCCTTCTCATCAGGATTTAAAGTTATTATATATTATAACACACTTAAACTCTATAAGACACCCACAATAATGAATCAAAAAACTACATCCAAATAATATTCAATATTTTCATAATGCAATATATTTTCAAGAAATGAAGCACAACAAAAAATGGCACTATTTCAACATTTTGTTAAGCAACTGAAAACCTATGTTGTCAGTTTTAATTCATTCAAATAGGCATGCATCCAAGGTAAATGGTCTAGCTGTAAAATACTATCAGAAATGGATCGAAGACGCAGAAAAATGTAAAATTAATCATTTCCTCTCTTATTCATAAACTTCTGTCCTCTATCAGAATTTGGATCTCTACTCTGCTTATTCAGAGTTTAAATACAAAAGATTTTCAGCTGA
>NW_007728780.1:89483-96608 GCF_000696425.1 Galeopterus variegatus | reverse complement strand
AATTTATTTCGTTGATCTTATCTTAAGAGAATTAGAGAACATAAAATATCTTTGATTATTACTTCGTAAAAGTTACAAAATAGTATGCAGATAATCATGTATTAGCCTGTTCTAAAGGCTTTGGTACCTTTTTCCCAAAGCTCATAAAGGTATTTCTTTCAGAAGTTAAGGGTATATAAGTCAGGTTCTTTGTGGATGACCAGAGTATAAAGTGACAGCATTTAAACATCTCTGCTCCCATGACTGACTTTTTAAACCTCTGCAAACAGAACTCATCTCGGTTCATCACCCCAGTTGAACATTTAGTGCTGACATACACATAATCTATTTCCCCAGTAAAATATTAGCCCTCAAAACCCAGTATAGAAACAGGAACACAGTATTCCATCAATGTGTGTTGAATTAAAAAGCTTAAGGGAAATATAGTGAGCATGCATTTAAGACTAGCGGATGTGAATCCTGTTTTGTTTTGTTTTGTTTATCAGCTTAAAAATACCAATTCCCTGGATCCATCCCAGTCCTGACGAATTAGATTATCGGCAGTTTGAGTTTGGAAATCTGCATTCTTAGGAACCTCCCCAAGTGAATCTATTGCAGCCATGCTCAGATCAGCATTTGGTCCAGCCCAAAGTGCGAGTTCCCATTTATAAAACTTTATGTATACTTACTGATTTTGCAAACCATAAGGACTTTGTGTCTGATACAATTACTAGGGGGGATCACTCCTGGGTATCATGTTTGAAAGAGAAAAGGAAAGGAGAGGACATAGTGAAACATAAGGTAGATGTTTAATGGTGGCGGCTTGGAGGACATGAGGAAATCTGGGTGAAGAGTGTGCAGAGCGCAGGATTGAGCCCCCGAGGACTGGCGCCAGGGCTGTAAAGCCACCAGAAACCCAGTACCTTCTGCCTCATCTTCTGTTTCTCTTTCCTCCTGGACTTCATCGTTCTCCATATACAGACAAGCTTCTTTTGCTTCTCTCTGCACAAGGCCATTACCCAGCCACCAGGTTTACATCCTTCTGGTGCCAAACACACGTGCACACACACTCCACTGAAGTTTTGGGAGTCTCAACAGAATCCCAGGGCAGAGAAAACAGGCCATGCTCTGGTCACTGGCCTTGTAACTTCAGGTCGTGTACCATAAATGGAGTTTCCTGAGCTACCTCTGCAGCTGAGAAAGCAGTTCTGGAGAACAGAACAATGTTGTGATTGGATCCACTCAAGGACATCTCCCATCCCAGGGTTCAAGGGACTACCAAGGAGGAGTTATCCAAAGATTTTTCCTCTGGTCTTGGAACCATGGAAACCAGGAGACTGAATCAACAACTCTGAAACCAACAGATTGGAAAAAGTCTTGGATGTTTCGCTAGAGGAGACACATTTAGCAGTTAAAATACACAAACAAACCCTATTACTAGGTACATTAATAGGATTTTTGACTTGATTCTGGGCTGGGATCACAGATGTTTCAAAGAGATCGGATTGTGTTATCCCTTTCGCAACACAGCTGTTTTCACTGGAGGTCGATGTGGGCAATACTTGGCCACCGTGACATGTATTTACCTTTGAAGCATGTGCTGCCTGGTGGAGTTGGGTAGTGCCCGTGCCCCCAAGGAGATGTTTGCATCCATCGATCTTAGGGGTTGCAGAGGCTCTTGGCTTGGGATTAAAGGAACAAGAAGGGACTAGATTCTTCTTCCCACCCCCTCTACGCTCCCCCAAGTGAAACAAACAAACAAACAAACAAGAGTCATTTAGAAGACTGGGGTAGTCTTGATTGAGGCCAGACTGCAGAGAAGATGATTAGAGCCCTTGAAAGGGAACAGAAAGATCTGAACAAACAAGTTGTCCACTGCAAGCAGTGCCCTGGGTAAAACACAAGTTCTCCCTGGAACCCAGTCCAGCCCCACTGCCTGACCTCTGCAGGTATACCTTAAGGCAACACATCTTAAACCTTAGTGTGGGCCGGCCCGGTGGCGCACTAGAGAGTGCGCCGCTTGAGAGTGTGGCGGCACTCCCGCTGAGGGTTCAGATCCCATGTGGAGACCGGTTCCCGCTCACTGGCTGAGCGCGGTGCGGGCACAACACTGAGGGTTGCGATCCCGTTGCCGGTCCCCGGTACGGGTGCGACGCCGAGGGTTGCGATCCCGTTACCGGTCAGTAAAAAAAAGAGACAAAAAGGGAAAAATAAAATAAAAAAATAAAAAACCTTAGTGTGAAAATCGAGGTTCTGATTCAGTAGATCTGGACTGGGCTTAGATGCTGCATTTCTAATCAATATCCAGGTGATGCTGACACTATTGGTCCATAGATCATGCTTGGAGTATCAAGGCTTTAGGGAGCACAGATGTGTAACCTGAGAAAGTTGGATGAACAGTATATGAGATCCTTTCTACCCTGTGGAACAGTCCCTGGCATGGACACACTCCTGTCCCCAATGACCACACTACCCTGCTCTCACACATCACAGGCTTTCATCACAGCTGGTTTCTGGTGCTGCTGACAGCAACTAAGAAGACCCCTTGTTTCATTAGTAGCTCTGCAGTAGAACATGAGGCAGACTCAGAGAGAAGAGAGAAAAACAGAAAGAGCCAGGAAAGCAAGCAGCAAGTAGCAAGTTGGGCCACAAAAGGACAGAGGAATTGACAATCCCCAGAGACCATGAGAAATATCTGGAGAGGGAAATTACTAAATAAGACTGAAAACTTCTAGTAAAGCAGATGGTGCTTGAGAACATTATAATTTCAGCATGTTAATATAAAGAGACAGACAAATGCTGTACATAATACTAGACATACCAATTAAATCTACAGCAAAGCATCTAATTGAACCTGAGAGGCAGACAACTCCTGAAAAGTTTATAGGGAACAAGAAATGATCATTTGCACCTAATTACATTAATATGAAAAATGTCATTGATATTCTCTTTATTTGATAGCTACCACTGCTGTTTTATAAATCACTGAACATTAGAACAATTCTCAGAGATTTCAGTGTTCATTCTCAATCTATATGTCTAATCATACTTTTCAATTAAGATTTTAAAGTTGTCAATCAAGAATTCTTACAACAGCTTACTGTTGAGGCATCTAAAAAATTCAATCAAAAATTTTAGATTCCAACTGGGTAAGAGGTGCAAATAATAATTGCTATTTGTAATAATGAATATGCTAATAATATTGATTTGATCATCACATATCGTATACAAATAATGAAAGTCAACACTCTACCCTAAAAATATGTATAATCCATTACACTTCAATAAAAAAAATTTTTAGACTTCAACACAGTAAATAACTCAAATTTGTAGCCCAGCTTAATCTGATGAGCAAACCTTTTTTGTTTAGCCTGTACGTTATCATAAAAACTTCTGAACTGGAAGCCTTTACATAAGCCTTGCATGGTTGAACTGACCACAGTTCTCAGCGCAGGTGAGCAACTCAATGCATTTATTTACCTGGATTCTGAAGGAGATAATATCATCCGTTTTATTAGCTCATTGACATATGAGTAACATTTTCAAGTTTGCGTTTATATGTAAAGTTAACTCTGAGTCCTTGACTTAAGGGAACTTAAGGTTTACCTGGGAATACAGGACATACACAAAAATAACTTTAAGACAGAGTCCACTTTGTGGACTTCAGCAAAATAACTGCTATAAGAAAGGCAAAAAGCAAGGATTTTGAGGGCACAGAAACAAAAGGCTCAGGATAGTTTTCCCCAAAGAGCTCTCTGAGCTGACCATTGAAGAGTGGGTGGAATTTAACAGTCAGGATGGCCTGGAAGTCAGATGGTGAAGAGAGAAGCCACAGATGTGGAAAATACAAGGCACCATCCAGGAAAAGCAAGAACCGGAAACAAAGCAGGATGAGAGGGTGTCACGGGAAAAAAGGAGGACACATTTTGTTAAAGCAAAATGTCGTTGTTCTATGGTAGTTCTCATCAGCTCCATGTCCTCTCTCTTCTCTCTGAGAGCCTGAGCCTGATTCGTACCCTTTTCTCAAGGGTGAAGGCCTCCTGATCCCTGGTTCATAAGGAAGCATCACACAGCCATGTACAGGCATCGCCCAGCACCCTCCCTGCCTGCACTCAGCAGCAGCCTCGTCCCTAAGCCATGCCCCAGCACACCTAAGAACCTCCCCAAGCACACCAAGAACCTCCCACGACGGGGCCCTCACTGTCTCCTGCAGGCAGAGCACAGATTTTTAACTTACTACTATTTATTTTTCTTAGGTTTCTCCAGTCGCTTCCAATCAAACCTGCGGAGCTTCCCTATTTCTGATAATGATTTCTGTGTTTCTCAGTCTCCCGATTTAAAATTAACAAAAACAAAATCCATTGGGCCATGTCCTCTTTTTCCTCTGCATGCCCAGTTACTCATCTCCTGCTTTTTCCTGTTACTTCAGTCTTTGGATATCAGAACCTTGGCACCCAATCTGCTCCTGCAAGAGCCTTATACCTACCACAGCAGCCCCTACTAAATGTCAATTCATCCCAAACACTCACAGCATAACATTCTCTGCAAAAATGCTTTAAATGTCTCCATGTTTCCTCATATATCAGTATTAGATTCTTTTGGTTGACAACTCCTGCTTGTCTTGCAAACCTTTCCTGACTCCTCAATGACTTTTTTTCACCTTCCAATCTTGCATTTATAATTTAAATAATGTTGCTTCTTACATCATTATTTATTTTAACATTGTTGTTTTCTGTTATTTCACATTTGCTGATTCTGTCTTTATAAACGAACTTAGAGTAGGGTCATCGTTTATGTTATTGTGTTGTTTTGTTTTGTTTTACCATTATTTCAAGTGTCTAACATAATGTGAACATGCCATGGGCACTTTACAAGTAGTTATTAAATAGTGAGTTAGAGTTTCGACAATGAATGGCTGGAATGGATTTTAAATAGTTACATGAAAGGTGCTGGAGAAAATAGAGCTATGCTAAATGCACACTTACCGGAGAAGACACTAGGTATCTTGGAAAGAAAGCTTTTGACAGTACGAATAGGAATTCCATTTTTTTCATCTTGCATGCGTGCTATGACGTCTTCCATCTAAACAACAATAAAATAATTAAAACTTTTTAAATGTTGAACTTTTTGAGAAAAATAAGTTCTCATAACAATTTTGTATAACAGTTTTGCCCAACTGGGAATAATGCCATATTCTGGCCTCTCTAGATGATCACATTAATATTTTCAGTTTGGTTAACAGATGGAGAAAACATCAAGAAAAATGGCCATCTTAGGGTCCATTAAGCTACTAATAAGAATTTTGTCCTTTGAATATTGCCTCTCTCCTGGTTTCACATTCTTTGGTTTTAAAGGTT
Organism: Galeopterus variegatus; assembly: GCF_000696425.1. NCBI lineage: Eukaryota > Metazoa > Chordata > Mammalia > Dermoptera > Cynocephalidae > Galeopterus > Galeopterus variegatus. The sequence continues at coordinate 91,272 of NW_007728780.1, read as the reverse complement.
GAAGTAAAAGAAAGTTTACTTTTATAGTTGTCAGAAACCATTGTCAGAGCCAATTCACACTTCATTAATGCTAAGCTCTACTGAACTCAGTGTGAAATAAAATAGAAGCCTTAAAAGCATCTGCCTGGGTTTCCTTTTCAAGCCAGAGAGTTTCTATGATTTGGTTTAATACTAAAATTCTAAAACCTGCCTGGAAATCCTTGACTGGCTGCCAGCAACTGCTGCTTCTCTAGCCCAGGCACATAGGGAAATGTGTTATGAATTATGCATACATGCTGGTAAGGGCAAATGCGTCCCCCAGAGTTCATGACTGGAGCTTAATCCCCACTACAACTGTTAAGAGGGTGAGAAATCCTATTATGGTAATTGAAAGGTGGGGCCTTGAAGAGGTGATTAGATTGCAAGGGCCATGCTCTAATAAATGGATTAATCCATTGATGGTTTAATGGTGGTCATTGGCATGGTTTCAATGGCTTTAAAAGAAGAGCCAGTGAGGAGGTTAGTATCTCTCTTGCTCCATTGCCATGTGACGCCCTGTGTTGCTGTGAAGAGTCACCACCAAGAACAAGGCCCTCACCAGAAGCATTCCCTGGACTTTGGACTTCCCAGCCTCCAAAAGTGTAAGCAATAAATATTGTTTCTTTGTAAATTACCAGGTTTCAGGTATTTCATTTATAAACAAAAGAAACGAAGTAATACACATGCCAACACACACATACCTACCTGTGCGTGCACACACACACAAACATGTACACACACACACGGCCCACACACACATATGCACACATGCACACCCGCACACACACAATAGAATGAACGCAACACCATAGCCTTCTGCCCATTTAGCAGATTCCACCGTATCCATCTTTCTATCTCATTAGTACACTCTCTTTTGTTTTTGAAAAGTCTTCACAATTCTAAAGGGCTGTGTTTCACAAAATGTAACGTGGAATTTAGTTCTGAATAACAATCATTTGAATCATAGCCTCGGACTTTTCTCATGTGCTTCTAAACCTGTGAGATACATATATACACAAACACACACAAGTTGTAGTATGAGGCTCAAAATCCATTCATCCATTTTCTCATTACACAAATAGTCACTGATCGCCAGCTCTAGAAGAGACTTACCACTGGACACTGTAGATATGAAAATGAATCTAATACACTTCCTGCCCTCAAAAAATTCACAACCAGTAATGAAAACCAACGTGAAATTTGAATAAAGATTGTAGTTAATAGGGTTGTACTAATGTCAATTTCCTATTGATAATTATGCCATGGTTATGTACATTGTTAACACTAAGGGAAACCAAGTAAAGGGCACAAGGGAATTCTCTGATATTTTTGCATCTTTTCTGTAAGTCTAAAATTATTTCAAAGTAAAAAGTTTAATACAATCTCAGTCTAAACTTTATATCAATGAATCACCAAATTCCCATCAGCACAGCTTTCGAATGGTTTCCAACTAATAAATCTGATTTGCTTGGATAAATATCATCAGATTTATTAACATGTGAAATAACTGGGAGTGTGCGAAGAACAGATTTTAAAGACGGGCTGTTTTTGACTCTCAACTCTTCTAATTGTTATTCATGTCACTTTGGGCAAGATAAGTAACCTCTCTAAGACTCAGTTTCCCCACCCATAAAATAGTGATAAGAACACTTATAATAACTTCTTCACCATGTTTTTTGTGGGATTGGGTTGGGTTGGGGTGGGGTGGGGTAAAATAAAAATATTTTAAGGCTAAATGACATGATATGTATATATATATATATATATATAT
>NW_007728780.1:88283-88824 GCF_000696425.1 Galeopterus variegatus | reverse complement strand
TATATATATATATATATATATATGTAAAGCCTGGTACATAAATAGAACAATAAATATTAGACTTGAAGTGTCCGGGTACACCCCTGATACTCAGGGATGTGGATTTTCCATCTTCACGTATCTTTTCATACGCAGGGAGCTCATTAGTCGAATCCTCCTGCCACTTTCTGCCCCTAACTTACTCCAGTGGAGCTGGGCTGACTTATGAGATAGAAGAGCTGGGATTGAGACACTGGCCTGCAGGGCTGACCCCTTTTCCCTTGGCTAGAATCCCACATCTAACTCTGCTGATGTAGGGAGACCTGCCCAAGCAATCAAGCACTTCTGTTCAGGAGTTTAACAATTTGCGCTTACATGTGCACAAACACACCTCAAATAATAGCTACATCAGCCATCAAGGTGATTTTGTGACTCCTCTGTGCCTTTCTCTTTGGCTGTGGTTCTCAATTAGTTCAGAATTCAAGTAGGAAAGGAAGGCCACCAGCAGACCCCAACAATAACCAAATACACGACTGCTTCTCATGTAATAAGGATACCTCTT
>NW_007728780.1:87289-87748 GCF_000696425.1 Galeopterus variegatus | reverse complement strand
ACGTACTAATTGATTCATTTAAAAACAATAATAATAAACCGTTACATGTTAATGTAAAAAAAAACAACAACAACAACAACAACAACAAAAAAAAACCAAAAGCAAAGACAAAGACAAAAAAGAACAATCTGGCTTCTGAAGACTAAGATCAGTCACAAAGGCCACATGAATTTGTATATCAAGCATGGCTTTCACATGCTTGATTAAGTTGGATGAGGGGGGCACCTGCTAAAAACAGGTAAACTAAGAGCAAGCCAGACAGCAAGAGAGGAGAGAGGCTATAAAAAGTAACTCTAATAAATATTAAAACTCTGTGGGACGATTGAATTCAAGGTCAAAAGGTTCAGATATCTCAGTATCCCCCCAAAAGATAAATATACATATATTCACAAAAATGCCACTGTGTTGTAAAGAGAGTATGTTTCCTGCCTGGCAAGCCTGTTTCTGAGGGATAGGAAA
>NW_007728780.1:85645-87131 GCF_000696425.1 Galeopterus variegatus | reverse complement strand
CACTGTGTTGTAAAGAGAGTATGTTTCCTGCCTGGCAAGCCTGTTTCTGAGGGATAGGAAACTCACTGTGGGGTAACAGAAGTAGGCACAGGAGAGCTGTCGTGTCTAGGGTCACTGAGGGTCTCTCCGAATTTTATTTTCTTCTCTCTTAACATAAGAAATTAGAGGAAGTGACCTGTAAGATTTCTCTTAGCTACAAAATTATTGAAATGTGGAAATACTCCTCAGCGTTCAGAAGTGGGCAAGTTTCCTCACGAAGCCAAAAGGCCGATTTCCTGTCTGAGACAGTCAGATGAGGCTATGAAACTGAACAGGGCCTTTTACAAATGTATTTGCTCCCCACTGGCAGCACATCTTAATTTCTGCATCAATCGCAGAGTGATTAAAAGCCTCATGTAGGCGGGGGAGACCTAGGTTTGAATCCTGGCTGTGCTACTTACAAGCTATATGGACAGGTGAGTTAGTTTATCATGCTAAGACTCAGTTTTCTCATCTGTAAAATGGAGATAATAATAATAATAGTGTACATCTTAGCAGAGGTGAGGGTCCATGAAACAAGGCTAATTAAATATTTACTATGTACCATCGTCATCATCACCATCCTCACTATCAGCAACATAATTTTCTTCCTTCATTACTACACTAGGAAGCCACAGGCCCTTTTTCTTTTACAATCCTGCTGGCAAAAGCAACTTCAGTTAAGAGCCAAGTATTTATTAGAAGCAATAAATTGTGAAGCACTAAATAGAGGTGCTTGTCGATAAGCTCTATCTTAGATTTCTTGTAGAAGATTGAGTTTACGTTGGCTCCTGAAAGATAGCGGATTTGATTAGAAGGGTCAGGAAAAATACTTGTGCATATAAACAGGAACTATGCAAACTATGAAAAAATTGTATTTAGAAGAAAGGAGGAAATGAGATTGGAACCATTTCTGACAAAATAAAAATGTCTTTGCTTTCATATTTTCTGAATGAATTTGCCTCTTGAAGTTCGGTAGAAGAACAAAGAACGGAATTTTCTGCAAAATTAATCTTTTTTTCCATGCAAAGTAATTCACCATGTGAGATAAAAGTAACAGAATTGTCTTACGGAAAGTAGTTTTGAGAACATCTGTGGCTCGACTTTTTCAAAACTGTTTTAGGCTTGTATTCTGAAACCCCTCACATTTTAGTGACTAGTATAATTATCTGCCTTCCTTTAGATGTGAACATCTCGAGGAAAGAAATCTTGTCCAACTCAACCTTTTATTGCTAATGTATAAAGTGCCTGGGGACAGCCCCGTGGCGCACTCGGGGAGTGTAGCACTGGGAGCGCAGCAACGCTCCCGCCGAGGGTTCGGATCCTATATAGGACTGGCCAGTATGCTCACTGGCTGAGCACGGTGTAGGCAACACTAAGCCAAGGGTTGCAATCCCCTTACCGGTCACAAAAAAGACAATAAATAAATAAATAAATAAATAAATAAATAAATAAATAAATAAATAAA
>NW_007728780.1:79382-85454 GCF_000696425.1 Galeopterus variegatus | reverse complement strand
AATAAATAAATAAATAAATAAATAAATAAATAAATAAATAAATAAATAAATAAAAGTGCCTGGCCCACAATAGGGGCTCAATTATAAAAAAGGGGTAGGAGCTACTGAATATTGCTTATGAAACATAAAAAATGTTAAAGCAAAAAAAGCAAAGCAAAAAAAAATGTTAAATTCATTTCAGATGTGGTCTTGAGATGTCTGACATGCTTTTTTTTCTCATTATCTAACATTTGGTTTTTAAAAAAAAGTTACCAGAGTTGGAAATACTGGGACAGAAAAATTTAATGTACCATAGGTTAGAATACGCTTATTACTTTTTTTCCATTTAATACAGGGATACTTACTGGGGGATTCTTCAGTGCAGGAGAGTGAATCAGTGGCTGTTTATGTGGCCGTCGTCCTGCCTGCAAATGTCACTCTCAAGTTCATCGCCTTGTGTAAGCTCTCAAGATGAAAGGCGCTATTGAACTCCAACACTCTGCTCTTTTTCCAGGAATTCTTAATTAGCCTTTCCTTTGGAATAGTTTAGATGTCACTTCAGTGCTTGTGATGTATTTCAAACGCTGCTCAGGTGAAACAGTCCCTGCCCACACATTCCAAATGACAGAGGGAGCAGCAAATTATGCAGGTATCTCTTCTTTGAAAAGAGTTACGAATTATTCAAGAGGGGCCTGCCAGACAGGGCTCCCACGTACTTATAAAAACAAAATCACTGCCTTGAAACTGTTCCAGTTCTCTAATGTTCTAAACACAATGGGAGTTTAATTAAATTTACTTGTAGGTATATTTGCCAGAACTTTCCCACAATATCATTACTATTGATTTCATTAAGCCAATAGCTTTAGAGACACCCTGTAGGCGAAACATTTGTATAAAGGAAGGCTAAAACATTTTGTACTCTGTCATTCTGAAAGAGAAATGAATCCATTAAAATCTCAGAGGAAGTTTTCCAACTTCTTCCTGTAACCCACCATGAAGCACCAGCATTTGGAGATATAAATGAGAGATGAAATGGGTGTATTGAATGGGCTTTTTCCTACGTGCACATACTTTCAAGTTATTGTGTGGACCATCATTTTAAGTGCTAACTATGAAAACCGGAGAAATGATCACTAAATTGCTTCTTGGATTTCTTAGGCAATTAGATGGTGTGGCAGGTATTACATAATTTAAATCTCCCTATGATTCTTTTTTTTTTTTTTTCAGGGAGCCTTTCTAAAGAAGAAAATGGTTTGCGTTTCTGAATTCAGCAGTTAAGGCAGAAAAAGGGGAGTCAGCCTCTAATGAAAGTTAAATAAGAAAAATGAGATTAAAATTTGCAACGCCACAAACTGTTTTCTGCTGCAAAAATTCAATTAAGACTGTTTCAATTAAGCCTAACTCAGTATCTTAACTCAGAATTAATTACTTTTTCGTATGAAAAAGCTGCCATTTTCATGAATAATTATGACTAAAAATATAATCTAGTAAAATCTAGTTACATGTAAATCTGTTCTAGTTCATTTTGACTATAGATTTCTTTCTTTCTTTTTTTTTTTTTTACTGACCGGTAACGGGATCGCAACCCTCAGTGTCGCGCCCGTACCGGGGACCGGCAACGGGATCGCAACCCTCGGTGTTGCGCCCGCACCGCGCTCAGCCAGTGAGCGGAACCGGGCTCCACATGGGATCCGAACCCTCGGCAGGAGCGTCGCCACGCTCCCAAGCGACGCACTCTCCAGTGCGCCACCGGGCCGGCCCGGATTTATTTCTTTTTTTGAAAACAACAGCTAATTCGAAAGTTTAGAGATTTTACCTTTTTGTGATTTTACAGAAATCCAGATACATTATTTTTCTAATTTGTGGATGTCACTTCTGCTATTTTTTAAATAAAGCATTTCTGTCATCCACCTCAAAGAATATAACCTCTAACCAAATATACAGATAAATAAAAAATGATCTCATTGTATTTGTTAGGATTTCTTGGGTTGTAAGTGACAGAATCCCAACTTAGATTGTCACAAACATGGAAACATGTATATTGCCTTGGATAGAATTGTGCCCCCCAAAAGTCCAGGTATTAGAAACTTAACCCCCACTGTGACAGTGTTAGGAGGGTGGGAAATCCTACTATAATAATTGAAAGGTGGGGCCTTGAAGAGGTGATTAGATTGAGAAGACCATGCCTAGTGGATGGATTAATAAATTGATAGTTTAATGGTGGTCATGGGCATGGTGCTGAGGGCTTTAAAAGAAGAGTGTGTGAAGAGATCAGTCTCTCTAACTCTCTCTCTCTCTGTGCCATTCTCACCAGAGGACACCCTGCACTGCCGTAGAGTCACTTCACCAGGTGTGTTCCCTGGACCGTGGATTTCCCTTTCTCCAAAACTGTAAGCAACACATTTTGTTTTCTTACAAATTACCCAGTTCCAGATTATTTTGTTGTAAGCAACAGAAACAGACTAAAACATAAGTATTTGGGATGTTTTATGCAACTCAAAGATGAGACTATGAGTGGTCTCAGTCACAGTCTGCCTCCAAGGCATTCTGCTGACTCCCTGGCTCCTCTCCTGTGCTGGCTTCACGGTCCTTTTCAGCCCAGAGTCTTCTCTTACGTATAGAGTAGCAAACACACTGCCCATACCGTCCGGGCTTTAGAGTTTATACTTCAGGAAGCCCAGGACAAACTGCTTATAGTCAAGATTTGCTTACAGTCAAGATGTTCCCTCTCATTCCCATGTCTAAATTTGGGGACAAAAATTCTGATTTAAAGGCTGGAGGGGGATGGAGCTGGAAGGGGTCCTGGGTAGACAAAACAGTGTTGTTCGTTATCCCTTCAACATGAAAACCTACAGAAGACAGAGAGATAGAGTTATACAGCAGAAAAATGGTAAGAAAGACTGTCTGCAAAAAAGAGACAGACAGACAGACAGACAGAAAGGGAGGCTGCTGAATAATGAGACCCAAAGAATGACAAAAGTTAAGCAGAAAAGGACTTTGGGCAGACAAGCGAAACGACTAGAGTAGTTTTCACAGCTATAAAAGAAAGAAAGAAGGAGATGAAATGACCACATACACTATCTGGTTAATTACAAGTAATCTTGACCATGGTGGCATTTGCCCATGACGTAGAAAATGCCCAAGGTGCTAAATATACAAAAAGTTCATGCGAAGATTCATAGTATCTTTTGATTCTATTTTCCCACCAACTTTTTGAAGTACCCTTGTACGTGACAGAGTAACCAGGGTTTTCAAAATTTTTTGGTTCCTATGAGGTGCACTTCTTCAACTTTCTTTTTTTTTTTTTTTTTTTTTTTTTTTTGAGAATTAAGCCTTTAAGAATATCATGCAAGTGATCATTTTCTCAATTCTTTCAAGGTTGGTACAAGACTAGAGGCATTCTAAATGCACAGAAGAGAAGTTAATTTATTAAATACAATGGATGCCTCAAGCCATTAGGATTTAATATTTTCAGGAAACCTGGGAGAGTGCTGTTCTGGGTAGGACCTAACTGTGACTGCACAAAGTGCTGCTTCTGAAGACATCAGCTAGAGCTGTACTCTGCTTCTTCTGAGATGAAACATGAGGGATTTGGATTAAGTGTAGGAAGAAGGGCTAATATATATTTATATAGTATGCATACATTCTTAACTGAAGCACAATCATTTATACATATTTTGGGGTACAGTGTTGACTATCATTATTTGTGTACAATATGTGATGATCAAATCAATATTATTAGCATATTCATTATTACACATCTTAATTATTCTTTGTGCCCCTTGTCCAATTTCTCTCTAACTCCCGTAATAACTTCGTATAGCATACATTATACGAAGTTATACGATTTGTACCCACATCAGTCCGCTCAATTGACAAATCCTAGAATTAACTTGGGAACAAGTCTGCATATTTCACCTCTTGTTTAGAACTTTCATTGACCTGAACACACCCCATGAATTCTCTATAAGTTAACTGACCACTCACATTTCTCCACTGGATGATCTAAGACTGTCATTCTAGCCTTACAACTTGCTACTCCTAACTAGACCTCACGCTTCCAACGTGCTCAGCGGGACTCTTGCCTCACATTCTCACACACTGGAATTATGGAGAACCACTATTTTTCATTTTATATACTTCTGTGTTGCTTGTATGCTGTTTTGGGTTTTTTTGGGGGGGGGTTTTGCCATGCATACACATTACCTTTATAATTAATTTTTCTTCTATTTGGAATATTTAGGGATTTTAACTTTAATAGGATTAAAATCTTAAACTTTAAGTCCTTTATTCAAACATCTGTTGTCACATATTTTAGAGTCGAATTTCTCCAGCTTCCTGTTATAATATACTGCCTGCAAACATTCTGTACAATTGCAATGACCTTCAACAGCTACACTGTCTGCCCCCAAATTACCTTATTTTCCCTTTTGTCTTTTAAATTCAGAGCTAATGGACTAAATTGCTTGCATTCTTTTCTTATTAGTCACGTCTCTTATAACCCTAGAAGACAGAATCAATAGTCTTTTCAACAACGCTTTCTCAGAAGGGGAGATCAGAATTCCTGATCAAAAGAAAGGCCTCTCTTGTGGACTTTTCTTACGGATGCAAGTGCTTGATGCAAGAGCTCTTCTCCTATTTCAGCTTCTGGAATCACCTTGACCTTCAGCAGCCTCTATGGTTTAGCAAAGATAGACCCATCATTCCTTTAAAATAACATCATCAATGTAGAAATTGTAGAAAACAAAGTATCTAAACACAGCCATTGATTTGGATGAAAAAAAAAAAAAAAAAAAACAGGCAGAGGATTCAGAACATGCCCTGAATTAAGCTAATCCTCTGAGATTTCAGCAGAAATCCCTAATGAAAGATGTCAGGGGGCTCTCCACTGGGCCGCATTTTAAAAAATTCTCACCAAAAGGAAAGGGGCCTCGCAATAACAACACAGACTACCACAGACTTACAATAGCTTTGAAATGTGACTCTAATGTTTCAAGTTCATTAATTAAATCCTGGCTTCTCTTTGTACCCATTTATGTCTTTTTTGTTCGTAAATTTTTACAAATCTTTTTTTTTTTTTTTTCCTTTTTTTGTCTTTTTTACTGACCGGTAACGGGATTGCAACCCTCGGTGTCGCGTCCGTACCGGGGACCGGCAACGGGATCGCAACCCTTGGTGTTGCGCCCGCACCATGCTCAGCCAGTGAGCAGGAACCGGTCTCCACATGAGATCCGAGCCCTCGGCAGGAGCGCCGCCACGCTCCCAAGCGGCACACTCTCCAGTGCGCCACCGGGCCGGCCCCTTACAAATCTTTTTGAAGCCATTTAAGTTTCCCAGTTCCTTAGGTCATATATTCACATACGTAAATTACCTGCTACCTAAATTCCTACATGGTCGGGGCTGTCCAGTTAGCTCACTTGGGACAACATGGTGCTGACAATACCAAGGTCAAGGGATCAGGTCCCCACACGGGCCAACCACCAATAAAAATAAAATAAATTTATGCATAGTTCCTATTATTTGATACTTGCCTCACTCAAGGTTAGAAGCAGTCCCACCATCTTAGGGTCTCAGAATTTAGTGACTAGCACCTAGCTCATCATATTCATGGTATTCATAAATCCATAAATTCTTATCCCGATGGTCTCATCTTTCCCATGATCAAGTAGGCCTCCCTTCTCATAGTTCTGTATAGAACACTTCCTTCTATAACTGTTTGCCCTGCCTGATATTAGCGAAGACACCTGGTCGATTGCTGGTCACTGGACACCATGTGGAGGTAGAGATATCCCCCAACCTTTTTGGTAAACAATAACCAAGATACTTAGGACCTTCCGTTACCAGGTGCTTTAGACTTTCCGTCGCCAGAAGATTAGGACTTTCCACTGCCAGGGGGAAGGGACTTTCCAAAGAGCCCAAAGTTCACCCTGTTCCAGGAAGGGAGTATGCTCACCTGATTCCCTTATCTTTGGACACCAAGGGAGGAAAGAGGGGGGGTGGACTGTTGGTCAATACCTCAGTCCTTCCTTTGCCCGCCAAAAGCTAAAAGCCCAATGGTTTTAAAAATTGCTTAAAGTGGCCAATGAGAGGCGG